>NW_007728717.1:133189-172955 GCF_000696425.1 Galeopterus variegatus | reverse complement strand
CCCCAGCCCCCCCCAGGGCCGCCCCTTCCCAGCAACCCCCAGAGGCCCCCCCCCGCCCCCCTTTCCTCCCAATCCCCCCCCCCCCCGAGTTCCTGTATTTTAGCCTCCTTTACTAACCCTCTTCTTGGCCCACTATGATCTCCTGTCTTTACATGATCTTCTGTCTTGTCCTAATCTTAATTCTTTCTCTACATCTGTTATTTTCCCTATGCCTGCTGCCCCCTTTAACCCTTCATCTCAGCTCCTCATGATCCCCTTTCTTAACACCCTCAGAATCTCTCATCTCAGTCCTCCCCACCCCCCATTAAATCATTAAATCTCAGCCCCGGTTTCCCCGTTGCTCAGAGCAGGCGGGGTTGCGGAGGCGTAGCCAGCGGAAGCCGCCGCTCCAGCAGACACGGTGCCTGGCGCCCACGTCACTGTCTCCCAGGCCCATCTGTGCTCGAGGGAGTGGGGGTGGGAAGGGGGTAATCTGGGGGTGAAGAGGGGGAAGGGGGTTCTTGGGGGGTTTGATGACAAAGGAAGGACTTGGGCAGAAACTTTCACTTACCTTTTCTTTGCTGTTTCCCAGAGAAACATGGGGGTTTGAACACCCATGAGATCATGCAAACTGGATAGAGCTGGAAACTGAGGCTTGGAGTATTTAGTCCACAGAGCAGAGCAGGAGAGGGTCCTGGGGTCCTGGGGTCAGGTCTGCATGTTCTTCACTACCTGCCTTCTTTCCAGTACTCACTGTAGGGCTCCCCAGGTGTAAAGGGCTATGAGGTGTGGAGGAAGAAAGGGAATGGGTGAGAGGAGGACGGAGAAGAAGCGGGCTTAGGGGGATGAGGAGGGAGGAGAGATGGGGTGAGCGGGACAGGGAGAGGAGCGGGGACAGAGAGAGTAAGGAAGGGAGAGGAAATGAGATGAGGAGGGAATGGGAGGTGGGGTGGGGGCCGGGGAGTAGAAGGGAGGGAAGATGGGGTGAGCAGCAAAAGAATGGGACAGAGAGATGAGGTGAGGAGAGATGAGGAAGGGAGGTGAGGTGGGGTGATCAGGGAGTGGAATAGTGTGATATGGAGGTGGCACAGGTGGCATGAGGGGGCCCAGGACCCGTGCTGGCTTCTCAGATCTGGGGGCTCTCACTCCCCCACCTCCGGACTCATGGGGGCCAGGGCTGTGGGTAGCTCTGCTTCTTACTATTCCAGTTCTGTCTCTTTTGCATCCTCCAGCCCTGCCTGTGCCAAGACAGAAGCAGAGAGTTTAGTCACCAGCCCTTACCTGGCCCCTGCTAATGCTAAAGTGTAGGCTTGACCTTTGAGGGTGCCTTCAGGTGTTGGTGGTGGCACAGACTCCGTTGTCTGCCTGGCTTACTATTGCTACCCTCTGTCCGATTGCCCTGGGCATTAGGTGTGATTACAAGGAAACAGGGTGCACAGTGCGGTGCAGGGTGTGAGAATGTGGGCCCTGGAGTTGGACCGTTAACCTTGTGAGGTTACTTGGCACATTCATGCTCATTTCCTCCTTTTTAAATGGGGACAGACAACAGCAGGTCTTCACAGGGTGGTAGTGAGGGTTAATTAAGGTAAAACACGTAATGTACTCAGCTCTGAGCTTGGCATGTAGTTAATGCTCAAACAAGTTAACCATTACTCTGTGTGTTCACAGATACCGACTGTGTGAGTGCGCCTATGAATGTGTGGGTCTGATCGGGGGTTATGTGTACTGTGTCAGTAATGTGGTTCCTGAGCGAGAGTGTAGCTGTTTACTTACTTTTGTGTGGTACTGTGCCTGATTCTGTTATTTGCTGTGGGTATGTGATTTTGTGTCTGTGTACATGTGCGGTTAAGTGACTGTGTAAGCATTTATCCACGTGACAGAGTGGATGAAGTATGTGACATGCTGACGCCATGTCTGCCAGTGTATGCATGCATCTGTGATCCAGTCAGTTCCAAACACCCCCACTTGCCCTCCCTTCCCATGGAGACGTACGTCATAACCCTAGGTGTCCCTTATTTCCTCACCCTGAGGGAACCGGAACCTGTGGGTGGAGGTGGGGGTGGGTGCCAGTGAGGAGGTGTTTAGACAAGAGCACATGTTCCCTCCCAGACCGTGTATGGGAGGGGAAGCCCCCTATCTTGCACACATACCAAAGGCTCCAGAGGAAGTGTCCCCCCCCCAGCCTGTTCTCAGTTCTCTGTCTTGTCACCATGGCAGCAGTTGCCAGGGGCTGCCATGGTTGCTAAGATCAGGGTGTGGGAGGCTGCCAGGTTCTGTTGCCAGTAGAAACAGAGAACTCTGGGTGGGGGGAAAGACTACCCCAACAGCTGCCACCTGTCTGCAGCAACAAGACTGGCCCTTGGGCCTCTCCTCTCCCTAAATTTTACCTGTGATTTTTATGTGGTAGCACTAGAGTGGGGGTGGAGGCTTTAACAGGAAGCTGGAACTAGGATACTGGGATCCACCTTCTGAGGAGAAAGGGGGCTCCTCAGTCTGTCCATTAACATTTTTAAAGTTAGGAGGTCCTTAGAGAACAGTGACTACCTCATCCTGTCCACCATCCCTCATACCTCTCCCCTGGGCAGTATCCCTGATTGAGCTCTCCAGTGACTGGGTGCTTATTATCTGATGATTTCACCTGCTACATTGACCCATTACCTTGGATACAGGCTGACTCCTTCTTGTAGTCAGACTCTTAGCATCTCACCTGATACATGCTTCATGCTGACATTCGAGCCAAGACTTTGGTCCCACCCATTCTCAGTTTTGGCCTCAGCCTGAGACACCAAACCTGATCCTAGTCGTGGATGAAAAAGTTCCCCAAATCCAGCCTCAGCCTAAGCTCTCCTCCTAGACATGGCTGAGCCCTAATTTTGACACCATATACTTGAACTCATCCTAAGATTTGGCTCTGATGCAATACACTGACTGAGCACTGACTGGGGGACTTTACTCTCTGGTACTCTCAGGTAGGTCCTGCATGTTCAGAACCTGCTACACTGACCATCAAGGTTTAAAGGGGTTTCCTGCTTTGGGGAGAGAGGACAGTACTAGGCATGACCAGCAGAGGGCGTGCAATATCGCGTTCTCAAGGCAAACTTCCAAAAACCCTCCTGTGAACTAAAGAAATGAAAAGTTCCCGAGTTTTTTGTCTTTTTTCGTGACCGGCAACGGATCGCAACCCTCAGTGTCGCGCCCATACCGGACCGGGACCGGCAATGGGATCGCAACCCTCGGTGTTGCGCCCGCACCTCGCTCAGCCAGTGAGCAGGAACCGGTCTGTATGTGGGATCCGAACCCTCGGCGGGAGCGCCACCGCGCTTCCCAAGCGGAGCACTGTAGCAGTGCGCCACCGGGCCGGCCCCAAGTTCCCGAGTTTTGATGCTAAAACTTTGGGGTCATGTGGGTCCTTAAAGTAATGGATCTTCTCCCTCCGACTTAGCAAGACTTATGGCTGGGCATGCAGCAGAAGATACTTGATTGTTTACTGCCATCTCAGGTCTCAAAAGGACTTGATACCTGGTAAAGTATCCTGCCCCCAACTCAACAGTTCTGTCACATGCTTATACAGCTTCACTGCCTTCCCCGGTATCCAGTTATCTTGTGGTTCTAGCGAGCAGAAATTTGCCTTTCTGTAGTGTCCACCTTTCATCTTAGCTCTATCTTTGAGACCACATTGACCTCATCGGCCCCATTCTGCCAAACGTCAGCCATCTGCATCCCTCAGGTCTGCTCCTCTCTCGTACTTATGCCTTCCTTCATGGGTGCCTCCCCTGCCTTGTTCAATTCCAGCTGCTGAGACCACATTCTCCTGAATGTGTTTCAGTTTGTGGTGCCTGGCTCTGATTAGCTTCTTCTGAGAGTGCTGGCGCAGCATATGGTATACAAGGCGGCCTGTCTCCCTCCTTTGACTCTGAACCTCTTTCCTCATAACCTCAAATCACATCAGTTTGCTTTTTGGCATACACCTCATACTGTTCTCCCACACCAAGTTAAGACCACAAACTTTTTCTCCCTGAGCTGCTAAATCACCTCTTGCCCATTTGTACCTGTTATGATTTTGAAAAGAGTAATATATTTATTTTTAAAAACAAAGACATTTGAAATTTTTTTAAAAAATTGGCAACACTTTCTGAATTTTAGGGCTCCTTGGATTTGGAAATTTCTGAACTTGATGTTTACTTAAAGGTGAGACAAAGGAGGACCGAAGGTCCCCAGCTTGCTTAGCTGTGACTTCAGCACTGTGGACAGAGGCCACTGGCGGTACAACAGCTATGCCTGGGACTGTGCGAGGATGGAAGATGATAACGCTCACAGCCTTCAGATACAGCAGAAACTCTTGCTGCTCACTCCATGCCCTTCAGTGTATAATGCTCTCTCCTCTTACCAGACTCATTGTGTTCTCACTTAACTACCAGCCCAGTGGGCAGGCAGGACAGGGACTGTTTTCTGGATTTTTACAGATGAGGAAACAGGTTCAGCAAGGTCAAACTCCAAGCAATCCCTGGAAAGGGTGGAGCAGGAGAGAGAATACTAATTACTCCATGTTTAGCAAATTTAGCGGCCACTGTTTTCCTTTGGGGAATGACTTTCCCTAGGGATAAAAAGTGAGTGCACTTGAGCCAGAGCAGGACAGGTTGGGTGGAGGTTTGTGTGAAACTGAGGCTCCAGGCAGCCCTTGGAGCAAGTGTCAGTTGATGGGAGGAATAGTCCTAGGAGGGTCTAAAGTTCCATCCAGGACTGCTGGACTGAGGGTGGGGAAAACTTACTTATCATTAAGGTCCACATAGACCCAGCCTTTATGCCCCTAGTTCTGTTCCAATGCTTAAGGGGCTGGTGGGATGTCATTAAGCTGCCTCAGTCTGATGGACCCCCATAGGGAAACACCAGGGAGGAGAGGTATGGGAGTCCGGTAAATGAGTGGGGTGAGTTGTGCAGTGGGTGTAAGAAATCTGTGACATGGCTATAGGCCTGGTTACCTATGTCTACTGCTGGGGGTGAAAAGGGGAGGCTCCCTTGAGGTGTACTTTGACAGGAAGTGCAATAAAGTGGCTAAGAACGTGGGGGCTGAAGGTACCCCACTGCCTAGCTGGGTGACTGTGTAACCATGAGAAATTTAGCCTCTCTGTTCCTCACTTTTTTCATCTATAAAACAAATCTCATAAGGTTGTTTTGAAAATTAATTACCTTATGCAAACCACTTAGAACTGCCCACTGCATAGTAAGTGTTCAAAAATGTTAGTAATTATTTGTATTTGGGACCTGCTATGGTTTTGGAGGTAGAGTATCTGCCTCTGACCCACAGCCTAGATACGCCCTCACACCTACAGGTACTGGTCTGTTCTCACCACGTAAAAGGGATGAATGGGGATTCCACAGTCCTCTAAATGCTTCTCCAGACCTAATTTTTCCAATCCTATCATATCACATTAAAATCATTTCTAAAGATGGGGAGGAAACTCTCAGACCAGGGAGGGCCCACAAAACCAGGAGAACACAGCTAAGTAGTTTCTCTACTTTGTAGCTCAGAAGAAACTGAGAAAAGTGTCTAAAGCCTGCCCTTGGTGGGTAACGGGGACAATACACAGCAGGCAGGCTCAGAGGCCAATTTACTACATTTTCCTCAATTTCTTCAAAAGCTCTGGCTCTTTCCTTTAGTGCTCCTGTTTCCCCTTTGTATCTGTGGCGGATAGGTACCTGTATCTCTGTATCTGTATGTGTGGTGCCCCTACCCCCACCCATCACTTGATTTTTGGGAGGGTGAGGGGCTAGGAAAGCTGTAGAAGAGAGCCACAGTGCATTGCATTCTTCCTGGAGGCCACAGCTGCCCCTGTTTTATGATAGGAAACCACACAGAAATGGCAGTTTCCCCAAACAGAAACAGGAAGCCAAATTAACATCACAACCTCTTTATTATGATTTCCACTGTGCCCAGCCTCTGGGAGTCAGCTCCTTCTGGAGTGCCTCTGCAGGCTGAGCCACAGGCAGGAGCATGCAGCTGTAGCGATGGGAAGACAGGGCTTGGGGTGTTTCCCTCAGTTTATTGTCAGTAACCTTCCTCAGAAAAGCACATGGGAAGGGCATGAGGGAACAAAGGGCGCTGGATCCTCCATTGTTACTCAAGTGCTCTCAGAGCTCCCCTCACAAGCCTGGGTCTGGCTGGGAGACAGATCATAGCCCATCCTCAATGGCTAGAGACTAAGCTTGAAGGCCTCAGTTTCACCATGGACACAGAAAGACCTTACTACTCATGCATTGCTATTCTCATCTGTGGTCATGCCAACCCAGTGCTATACAGACTGCAATGTGATTGGGCTTCTTAGCTACTGGCCCAGACCAGACCTGACCACCTCTCCATGCTCTGGGGCACGTGTATCAGAGGGAAAGGGCTTTTCCTTTGTGCTAGTTGGGTCTAACGGAAATTCTGTAACCTGTTCATTTTCTTTTCCATTCAAGGTTGCCAAAAACAGTGGCAGCAAAAAAGCAACAAGAGAGAAAATGCCCAGTCCCACCCTACTACAGGGCCGAGCTGTTGAGAACTAGCAAGATACATTAATATCCCTCACTCAAGGAGATCTCTGTTGTCAGGGCTGCAGCCAGGGGCCCAGAGAGGTATCCTGGGCAAGTTCAAACAATGCGGCATGGAGAAAGTAGCAATTTTAGTTCACTGTAAAGGGGCGTGGGGGCGGGTAAGAAGGGACTACAGGCGCTGCTGTTAGGATGTCCTGAAGTTCTGGCATCAAGGTTGTTCTGTATTTTAGTGCCAAGTATATATCTGCCTTTACTCTGCTGGGTTGAAGAGGACGAGTCTGCAGGACTGCTAGAGCCTGCTACCAGTTCTCAGTTCCACCTGGAGGTTCCTCTTGGCTCTGGGGTGGACATGGCTGGCTTGGGGCTCTGCTAGACAGCTTCTACAGAGCTTCCCTCTTGGTTTTAGGGCTTCCTGGCACCATTCT
The DNA here is from genome assembly GCF_000696425.1 of Galeopterus variegatus. Taxonomy (NCBI): domain Eukaryota; kingdom Metazoa; phylum Chordata; class Mammalia; order Dermoptera; family Cynocephalidae; genus Galeopterus; species Galeopterus variegatus. Next base: position 166,020 of record NW_007728717.1, on the reverse strand, counting down.
TACTGAAGCCATGATACCTGCAATGGTTGAGGTTGTGCTTTGGGCTAAGAGGCCTGGGCACAAGCCTGGGGATCACTCCTAGGTCAGGTGCCCTCTTCACAGGCAGTTGGATTCTGTGCTTTCCATACTGGTGAGAGGAATTGGGGAGTCCCAAGACCTGGCCACTTAAACAAGATCAAGGTGACATCCCTGTAGGGAGCACCAGGACCAGAAAAGCCGGGGTCTGCCCTGCCAGCCCGAGTCACTTGGGCTGAGGGCAGAAAGAGGCAATGTACTCATGGCTTTGGCTGTGGCTGTCCTCAAAGGAAGAAGAGCACTTGAGAGTCAGATCAGTCCCTAGGGGTGAGGGAGCTGCTCCACTGCTGGGATACCACAGTGGCCACTGCTCATTGTTCTGTTGGGGAAGGCTGGCCTCAGGAGAGGAAGCCAAGGAGCAGATCTGGAGAGGTTACATGGCCACAGCCACTCCCTCAGCTGCGCCTCTGTCCCTGCAGCTCCTCCATGTCGTCCAGCTTCCCCTTTAAATCTGAGCATGGGGAAGAGGACTGCTGGGTGAAAAGCACGCCTAGGGCAAGTGGTATTCAGAGGCGCATATAAGTAACCCAAACCTCCCTTTGTTGACAGGTAGTGTGGGGTGGGTGGTGCTTGGGAAAAGCACTGAATTTTTTGGCAGTCAAGAAGAGAAGACTGAAACATCTTCTCATACACTTATTAGAGCCAGACACTAATTTTCGTACTTGGCAGAATTTTGGACAGCCGCAGTGATGGAAGGGCTTGAAAAGGAAAGAGAATGGGCCTCACTTGGTTTATAAAAGCTTGAACATCTCCATACATACTGCAGAGGGGTTCCAGGGATTAGGACACTGCAAAGGGAGATTCTGGATGGGGGGTTGGGGCAGGACTTCTGAAACTCTGGACTGGAACCTCCCCTTTGGTAAAAAGCTAGATGTCTATGGAGAGGAAGCCTGCTGTTCCTCTGTGCTTTTCTGCTTCCTAGGACTCTTGTGGACTAGGAAATCTATTCTTTGCTGGAGCACTGTCCCCTGGGCCCCCTGCAGCATGCCCCCACCAAGGAAGCTTGCTTTGCTGGAATAGGGAGAGGAGTGATCCCAAATGAGCCTGCTCCTGTTGTGGAAGAACTCTGGCACCTACTTTGCCAGGCCTTGGGATACAGCAGGCCTAATCTGGCCCACAGTCTCTCACCACTCACACACAGAGAGCTAGAAGCAGCAGATCCAGAGCGGTAGGCATACCTTGATCTGTGAAGGATCAGGGAACAAGAAAATGTACTTCCAGTCCTTGATGAGGAGGCAGGAGAAAAACCTGTTCAGCTATCAAAGTCCAGAACTTGTCTCTACTCAAAATGCGCTGTGAGATTAAGCAGCCCAAGGCCACTGGCACAGAGGGTGATTCACCAGGAGAGTAAGCAAGAGCCCCTGTGCTTAATGTGCTTTAATCTTCTCAGTGCAAAATCCCAGGCCTGGGTGCTTCAGATGCAGTCCTTGGGCCTGAGTCATGTGCTTGCTTTTTTTTGTGTGTGACTAGACTGAGTAATGGCTCCTCCTACTGATCAGTCCTGGGAATGAGGCTGAGGAGTATTTATAAAACGCTGTGGGTTTTGAAATGTTCAGGGCCATACATATGAACCCAGATTTGACTCCTGTCTGCTTCATTTTGGCTCTAAATAATCTAACCCCAGCAACTTATCACCTTGCATTTAGGTCAGGCAGTTCCTACAGGAGGACACCATACAGGGCTCTTACCAAGCCCCTGGTTGCAGCTCCCCACTTTCCTCTGAGCACTTCAACACTGAGTGTTATGCTCCTTCTTCTATAAGCACCCAACTTAGTACAAGTGTCCTGAGCAATGCAGACATGTTAGGTTCTGCACGGCTGAGCTCAAACACATCTTGAGTAACTCTTGGTAGTCATACCTGGCAAGAATCTGGTCCCCAGGGCCAGGGCTGACCCACAACATGCACTGACTTGAGAAGGGCCTTTGAGACCTGGGTGGTGCCCTTGTGACAGCCTCCACTTGTCCCCAAAGTCTTCCCATGCTAGGCCCAGACCCTAGCCTAGTAGGTAAGGACATGTTGTGAGCAGTGGGCCACGTCTTACTGACAGGGAGAAGGGGAAACCTTCTGTGAGGCTTTACCAGACCTTTTGTTTGAGAGAGCTGAGATGCAAATTCCCCTCTTAAGCCCCAGTCTCCTATCCTCATTGCCAGGATGGCTGAAAGGAGTCTTGCTCAGGGCTTCTGTGGAGCTGCTTTCTTGAGCTGTGGAAGAGGCTGGCTCTGTTCTCCACACGATGGCAGACTTTCGTAGGTCTGCAGTTGAGCTGAAGTGGAACAATGGAAAAGCATGGGTCCTTTCCTCTCCTCTTCCATCCAGACCTTGTCTCCTCATTGGTTTCTACGGTAGGTGATTTGAGTGAAGCATCTAACACAGAGAGCTGTGACTCTTGCCAGTGTATTTGTTCTATTTAGGCCCCTTGGGCATTGGGCTGTGAGCTACCATCTGAAAAACAGGGACCAGGAGGGCTCACTCTTAAGTTATGACTGTTCTGCTAAAGACTTTTGGACCTAGGTGACTTGGCTGACAGGTGCCTAGAATTCTGGGTCTCTGGGAGGGGCTTCCTTCCACTTTTCCAATTAGGATTCAATAGGTTAGTTGCCTTCTCCGTACCAGGAATTGGAATTTAAATAGATAACAGGCTTAACTGCAGTGGTGGTTTTCAACACCCTAACACAGCCAGGGGACATAGTATACAACTACTAGTAAAGTGGCTCACCACAGAGGGGATTATCAATGAGGCAGAGGGGGACTGTCAGCATTTCCAGGAAGGCATGTGAGTCTGATATGCCCCCTTATTAAGAATCACTTGGCCAGAGATTTATATACTGGAAATCAGAACTGGCCAATAGAAGGCATTCTTTGGGCATTAGAGACCCCCTCATCTACACCAGGGGCTTCACAAAGGGACTTTGGTCCTTTTTCTACCAAAAAGAACCAGGCTTCTGTAGGTGCGCATGAGTGTGTGTGTGCACGTGTGTGCACGTACGCATATATACATCTGGTAGCAGGTCCAGTCTATGATGTGAGGACAGGGGGATCCAGGAGTGTATGCTGCCCCAGCTCCCAGGGCTTCTTCCCGTGGCAGTGCACTTACTACTGCCACTGTTAGGAGGGGGACCAATGATTTCAGTGCCATAAAGTTTAGTGACAAATTAAGATGCTGGCAAAGCCCCATCCCCATGAGTCTCAGAGCCAGAGGTTGGTGAGGGAAAGGGAGAAAGGAAAGGAGGGAGAGGATGCCACTGTCCCCAAACTGAGCTTCTTTGCTTCATGCTATCCTGGGGGTTTCAGGTGAATGGCTGCGCTGTTGGGGCGAGCAGCCAAGATGTAGATGACATTCTCTTGCAGGAAGGTGGGCCAGTCCACAAATCTGGAGTAGAAGCAAAGAACAGGTTTGTGAGGCTGGCTGCGGCACCTGAAGGCTCACCAGACCTGATTCCAGTGGCAGCCTGGCTTGGCTAGGAAAAACTCAGGGAAGCCTTGGCTCATGCCTGACATGGTTGCCAAGCCAACAGACAAGCTGGGTAGCCCTGAGGATATGGGGACATTTTAAAACGTGCATTCTTGGTACCTGGTTTCTGGGTTGGGTACTTGCTGTTTTGGGGTGGCAGTGTATGGTAATGCCCTCTTTTACTTGTGTGTGTGTATTGGGGGTGGGGGATACAGACAGCCAGCTGAAGAGGTCCCTCTCACCTGGACTCTTGCTCTGTGGGCAGCAGGGCCTTGTCCTGACTCTTGCTGCTCCCACTGGCCGGGCTGCTGTCTATGGGACCCACATGGCTGATGCTGTTGAGTACAAGGACATGTGGTTAGGAATTGGATAGTGAAAGGCATGGCAGTTTGCAAATGCTGGTGAACCCATGGCTCTTGATGTGCATGTCCAGGCTTTTATCACATGGGGCAACATGGAGTTGGGAGTGGCGGCTGCCCCATACTCTGGACAACAGGAATCACCATCCTCTGCCTAATGCATGAGAGGATACTCTCCTGGCTATTGGCAGGAGAAGCAAGGAGAGACCTCCCACACCAAGGGCCACTGGCATGGAAAAAGGAGGAGAGGAGGCTGAGTGGGACAGGGCCTGGCAAGGAGCGGACCTGATACTACAGGAAGGAACCTCTGCAAGGCCTTTGCAGAACCAAGAGTGCTGGGCACGGCGGCAATCTGTCTCGCTGATGGTGTTCCCACTGCCCCGTGCCAGAAAGGTGGCTCGGGCTCGTTCCCGTTCCTTGACTGTCAGAAGCCTCAACAAAGAGTTCTGGGGAAGAAGAAACAAGTTAAGATCTTGGAGCTGAAAATATCTTGTAAACTGTCAAGCCATAGAGAATCCTACCTCCATTATCATCTTTGCCACCTCCCTTAGAAGTTACCCAGAGCCCTTCTGGTAGAACCAACATTTTCAGTGTGGTGCAGTGCAAATCCATTTTCTTTGGGCATTTTCCCCAGCCTGGGCACTAGATCACCTGTCAATGGATGAAACCTGAGCCCATTCCTAATACTGGCCCCTGCTCAGACAGTACCCAGTGCTTCCCCCAACATGCCCTGCATGCTTCCCAGGCCTTGGTCACCCAGTATCCCATGGACATTTGCCCCAGCTGGCCCTCACCTGGGGACGCAATTGCTGCAGAAGTAGGAGGGACTCATGGGACAAGAAGTCAGGCCACTCTATGTGGCCTCGATGTTCAGGGTCCAGAGCTGCAAACTGGCGGGCTGCCTGCTCCTCCTGCTCCTCGCTCAGGGCCCTGTCACTGTCCCCCCGCTTTGCTGCTTGGTGGCGGTAGCGCAGAAAGTCCTCCAGCGTCAGGGAGCAATCTGTGGGAGGTACCCCATGCTGGCCATGCTGACCCTTCCTCAGCCTTGGGGCACCTCCACTCACCTCCAGGGCACCCTCAGTGCCCCCGTGTTCACAGCGCTTGTTGAGTCTTTGCCTCCCATAGCCAGGGTAACTCAGGCTGTGACAGGGGGTAGGGGCCTCTGCTAGCCAACAACTCGGGAGTAAGAACTCATTTACCCCCTACCTCCCAAATCCCAAAATACTCCTTTCATGGTTCATCCTAGAAAGTATGAAGGAGAAATCTGCCCAGCCCCTCTCCATCCTGGCAGCACTGTCCAGCCTTACCAGGGATGACTTTACACTGCTGAAAGGTCTCTGTGAGGCTGTACATTTCCTCCTCAGTAAGGAGCAAGTTGAGGTTGTCCTGAAAAAAAAGGAAGAGCTGAGTCAGTTGCCATACAGGCCAGTAAGAAAGGCAGGCCAAGGATCAAGAGGAATAGAAATAGTATTTCAGGGCCAGCCCGGTGGCGCACGGGAGAGTGCGCCGCTTGTGAGCACGGCGGCGCTCCCGCTGAGGGTTCGGATCCCATGTGGAGACTGGTTCCTGCTCACTGGCTGAGCGCGGTGCGGGCGTGGCACCGAGGGTTGCGATCCCGTTGCCGGTCCCCGGTACGGGCGCGACACTGAGGGCTGTGATCCCGTTACCAGTCAGTAAAAAAGACAAAAAAAAAGAAGAAAAAAAAAAAAGAAACAGTATTTCAACTAAAAGGCAATTCTCAGACCATCTAATCCCAATGTCTCATTCATAATCAAGACTGAAGACCCCCAAAAGGGAAAGGACTTGCTCAGAGTTGCCTTAACTTTGGGGCAGGATCTTCCCTAGAATTCAGATATACTTACTCCAGCCTTGAGTCCATTTTACTGAAAAAGTGGTTTTCAAATTATCCTCTGAGCTAACCCAGGGATTTTTTGGAAGTGCCTTAGGAAACGGCTGCAGGGGAGAAGGGGGCTAGTGGGTGGGTAGGGTTGTGAGTTCCTACCTCCATCAACAGAGCAGTTCCATCTTTATCCACTTTATGTATTTGGCTTCTGTGTTAGGCTGTGCTCAAAGAGTACTCTAGTTTAAAAAAAAAAGTTTAATTCTAGCTCTGTTCCTAGTGGGTTACCACTTAAAACAACTACAGAATGGTTCTGAAAGAAATGCCATCATACAAGATTCCCAACACCAAATGAGTTTTTCATGATGCCATGGAAGTTTTAGTTCTAAATGAGTGGTGATATCTTATTTTGTTATTAACATTAGAGATTCTTTCTAGTAGGTTAATTTTTTCCCTAAAATACCAGCAAAGAATGGGGGCAGATATTTCATGAGTATTCATTTGTGAATTTCATAAAGGAATCAAACCATTCTTTCACTAAATACCTACTGAGCATCTAGTACATGCTGGGCACCATAATGGTGGGTAATATTGTCACATGTGCAGTGTGGCTGAAGCATACAGTACATATGAGTGTGTGTGGAGGAGGGTAGAGAGGAATGATTTAAGATAAGAGAGGAGAGGTAGGCAGAAGCCTAACTGTGAAGCACCGCAAATGTCCTTTATTGAGCCCCTCAAATTAGGCCTTTATTTTGAGGGCAAAAAACTGAAGGGTTTTTATGTGGAAAGTGCCATGGTCAGATCTCTGAATGCCGTGTGGAAAATGGATTAGAGGGGCAAAGTCTGGAGGCATGGAGAGCAGTTAGGTGCTTGTTGTAATAGTACAGGTAAGAAAAGATAAGTGGCTAAACTAAGACATGAGAATGGACAAGGGGAGAGATGGGAGAGATACTAGAGGTAGCATCAACAGGACCTGTTCACTTACTGGATGTGAGGGACGAGGGAGAGAAATGAGCTGGGATTGGTAACTGGGGGGATGGTATTACTATTCACAGAGATACGGAATGGAAGAAGTATGAGTCCATTTTGGGGCATGTTGAGTGTGTAGTACCTGTGAGACATGAAGAGGAATAAGTTCAAGACACAGGAAATTTAAGTCTGGACACACATATATGAGAGTCATCAGTGTTTAGATGGGGGCTGTAGAATGAAGTCACCCAAAGAGAGAGCGTATAGTGAGAAAGGAAGAGTGTTAACAGCAGAACCCTGAGAAACACCAGCACTTAGGACTGAGAGAAGAAACTAAGGGAACTGAGAAAGAACGGTCAGAGAAGAAGGCTGGAGGGGAATCAGTAGACAAAGGCACAAAGTGGGAGGTAATGTGAACAGTGTGGTGGGACTTTTATTGCTTTTTTATATTCTTTAGTCTCCATATCTTGTGTAATAATTCTCATAAAAAATACTCAGACCCTAAAAAAATGAGGGAGGAATGAGGAAATGCTAAATACTTCAGAGAGGTCAAGTCAGAGAGGCCTGAGAAAAGGTCACTGGACTTGACAATTGGGAGGTAAATGGTGACCTTAGGAAGAGTCAATTCAGCAGGACAATAGAAACAGAAGTTGGAATATAGGTGGTTGAGGAGCCACAAGGAGATGATGAAGTTCTTTTAAGAAGCCTGGCTATGAAGAGAAGGGAAGGAGATGGAGGAGCTCAGAAGAAGCCCTTGTGAAAGGCCAGGTGGAGAATGGAGGTGTCGGTGGCAGGACTGTGACAAAAGAAAGCCAGGAAGCGGGCAGTGTGTTCCTGGTGGTTAGGAGAGAGACACCTTCAACCCAGTCCCACATCAGCAGCATGCCACAGAGTTGCTGTGAATGAAAAGGCTGGCATCTGGAGGGGGGAGGCCATGTGTACAGCAGAGTCTGCTGTGGCATGCACCAGGGGGAAAGGTCTTTAAGTGGCTGAAATCACCGTTGTGATTTTTCCATTTTATGGAAAAGCCACAGAGAAAGAGTTATCTGGTAGAAAGTAGTACATCTCTGCTTTCTTCTAGGCAGTAGGAAGAAAAGTGGGATCAGCAGATTCTCCTTGCTTTGAAATCAGTGAATAATAAAGATATCTGTAGGAAAATAGATCAATAAGGCAAGACTTGAACTCTATTCAGGTGTGGTAAGAAATGGATATAAATTTGACTTTCATGGAAACCTTTTATCTGTCCTTCATTAAAAGTTGGAAGGCATTTATATATAATTTGCAATGTTCTGAATCAATAGAGCTTTGCTATTTAATTCCCAGAATGACCACTTCAGAGATGAACAATAAATTCTTCTAAGAATCAGGTAGTAGGCTAAGTGAGGATTTCAGGACTAAGAAGTTTTCCTGTGATAGAATCTATCCCTATTGGAAGCAAGCTGGTTTTTCAGACGAGTAGAATGAATGGCAACTATAGACTATTAGAGAAAGCACTAGTCCAAGTGGAATTGCTTTTGTGTAATTAGGCCTCCTCATTCTATCCTGTCAATCCTCCATGTCAGTGGTTCTCAACTGGGGGTGATTTTCCTCCCTCCAGGACACATTTGGTAATGTTTGGAGACGTTTTTGGTTGTTACAACTCAGGTGTATGCTACTGGTATCTAGTAGAGGCCAGGGATGCTGCTAAACATCCTACAATGCACCCAGCCCCCATACAAAGAATTATCCAGCCCCAAATGTCAATACTGCTGAGGTTGAGAAACCCCATCCTAGCTCTAGGACCTTTGTGTGTACTATCAGAAAACTCTTTAGGTCACTGCCTAGAAACAAGTGTTCTTGGGCCTCCAGGCAAATTGCCAAGTCCTGTGCTGTACAGAAGCCCACTGTCCCTGTAGTCCAGGCTCACACAGTAGTGGCAGCTCCAGCCTGTTTCTGTGTGGGCCATCTTGGTCACCGCTGCTGCACTGTCTCCTTGGATGTAGCCCATGCGGTGCAGGCAGCCATCATGGAAAACCCTGGTGCAGACCCTGCATGGGAAGAGGCTCTCAGCTGTCCAGACCTCACAGACATCACACATCTCATCGTTGACAACCTGGGGAAAGATGGCAGGAGTGAACACAACGTATAAGGATGTGTAAGCACAAGCAGAAAGATCCTATAGCCACTAAGCACAGAGCTACCTGAGTGGGGCTGAGTCCCTAGAGCAGCCCAGAGGAACAGCTCCAACCGAAGCCCGTGTTAAGGCAGTAGAACTTCCTTTCTGGAGGACAAGAACCTAGGAGGCTCTTCCAGCTGTTCAGGCCTTTGTGACCATGTTTCTGAACAGGTATGCTATTGGCATTTTTGGAAAGAACAATCTGTTGTGAAAGATTGTCCCAGGCATTGCAGGATATTTAGCATCCCTGGTTTTCTTGGCACCAAACACCAGTAGCAACCCCCAGTCATTGTTACCTCCCCAAACTCCCCCCTCCCAAATTTCCACATGGCTCCTACAGGGGGTAGTATTATCTGTGGTTGAGAAACCATGGGTGGGAGCCTTGGCAGAAGACCTGCCATGCTGTCATTGCTTATCACCCTCGGCCCCAAGTCTTTCATGAAGACTAATCCAGGATGTAACTAACATTTTTATACTTGTAGAAGAAATTCAAAGATTGTTCTGGACTCAGCTCCATCTTTGTGTTTTTCAGTCTCATCTCAGTCATACTCAGGCCTCCTTGTCCTGCTCCCTGAACCTCAGGAGGGCTAGACGTGAGGATCCTGCCCTAACCGGAAACTTACAGGCTCTCTGGGATCCAAGCAGATATCTGGAGACTTGTCATCATCCAGCTTCCGGGTGGGGCGGATGAAGGCCGGGGGTGTGAAATGACGGGTTCTATCAAACTCCTCAGGCTCCACTCCACGCCCATCTCGGAGCCGCTCCCAGGCTGCACGGTTGACACTGCTCTCCTCCTGCACCACTGGGGTGCCTGCCTCTGCTTCTTTCTCCTCCTGTACCTCCTGGACAGAGCCCTCTACAGTGCCACGGCGGGACCCTGGTAGCTCACCCGTGCGTCGGATGGAAGGCCTGTCCCGCAGCCCATCCTTGAAGGCAGACACAGCCAGACTCACCTTCTGCACCTGCTCCACTGTCTGCCGCTTAGACATCAACACACCCATGGTTCTGTGGACAAAAAGCAGAGGGGCACAGACTTAGCCAATGGCTGAGCATGTTGGGCCAATTGGTTTCAGTCCTTCACCTAAGTGGCAATTAGTGGAAACTATTAAGTAGTTTCTCTGTCTTCCAAAACTCAGTAGCACGGTGGGTGGAGAGAGAACATGTTAAGAAGTTAGAAGACCTTGGTTCTACATCTCACTGGTCCTGTGACTTTGGTTTTCCCATCTATGGAATGAGGGATATCTGCCCAGCCCACTTCACAGGCCTGCTGTAAGGATAACGTCCAGGGGTCCCAGGCCTCTGATACTTGGAAATAGTCAGAGACTTCAGAGCCCAAGTTTCTCCTTTATCCCATAAGGAGACTCAAGGCTGCAGCAACACACTTCAGCACTTGTGATTGAAGAAAAGCTCCTCCAATAAGTGCTGTGCACAATCCGTTCAGGGATACTCCTCATCAAATGCCTACCTCATCAATGCCTACTTCATCAAAAGCCAGAGTGAATGAAGTCCTATTTTTAGAGGACTCCTGAATTACTAGTCAGGAAACTCTTCCACCCCTACCCATGTGGTTAAGGCCACACACAGTCCTTTGCCCCCTCTAATTAGTAGCTATGCCTCCTTGTGGGTGTTTATCTATCACAGACAACTGGCCTATTATAAGCTCTAAGGTACTTCTCACGTCACTCCACATTTTCTGCTTTGATTTTCTAAACTGTTCAAGAAAGATCCATGTCCTTTACAGGTTAAAAAGTAAGGGCCGGCCCGGTGGCGCACTGGAGAGTGCACCACTTGGGAGCGTGGAGGCGCTCCCGCCGAGGGTTCGGATCCCATGTGGAGACCGGTTCCCGCTCACTGGCTGAGCGAGGTGCGGGCGTGACACCGAGGGTTGCGATCCCGTTACTGGTCCCCGGTACGGGCGTGACACCGAGGGTTGCGATCCCGTTACTGGTCAGTAAAAAAGACAAAAAGGGGAAAAAAAAAAAAGTAACATTATCCCTGCCCTTCTCTGCAGGACCAGAGTACAACATTGGAAAGAGAGGGCATGACATGGCACATTGCAAAGCTTGTCTGCTATTTCCTAGCTTGAGGAGCCTAGTGGAAGTCAGCCAGGGAATGCTTGTTCTAAGTAAAGTAGAGCAGAGAGTCCATTTTAGCCTCAATCCATTCTAAGTAAGGCTTATTGAACAGCACTATATGCAAGGCAGTATTTACTTATCATAGGAAATAGAAGATAGTAGAACAGAATCTCACTATTGAAGCTGATTAATATCAGGGTTCAAAGAAGTCAGACAAAGTACTGAGAGTACCTAAATGAAGGTGAGACCACACTACTGGGGGTCAAAGTGGACCTTGAAGGATGGGTAGGAAGTTATCCTCAGTTTGTTTGGGGGAAAAGGTGACAGTGGGTAGGAAGAGAGGTAGGGCCAATTACAAGGCTACTATAATAATCCAGGCAAGAGGTAGAGGATTTAAACTGAAATGAGGACAGCAGGAATGACACTGACTGAGTGTATTTATTACTGTGAAAACAGAATAGGAAATTTAGGAATGAACTGATAACTGCTTGGGTGAAGGATAAAGGGAGAGAAGGCAGTTTTAAATTGAGTAACTAGAAGAATGGTAGTGCCAGTTACAGAAATTGGGAAATTAAGAAGAGGGATAATTAAATGGGATTTTGTACATGTTAAATTAAAGATGTCCCTGGGACATTTCTGTTATCCCCTGCCTAAAACTTTTCAATGGCTTCCTACAGCTTTCAGGTTAAAGTCCCCCAAATCAGTCTCCTCACCATGGCCTATGAGTCCCTGCACGGTCTAGCTGCACTTCTTTTTTTTTTTAAAAGATGGCCAGTAAGGGGCTCTCAACCCTTGGCTTGGTGTTGTCAGCACCACGCTCAGCCAGTGAGCTAACCGGCCATCCCTATGTGGGATCCGAACCCGGGGCCTTGGTGTTATCAGCACCGCACTCTCCCGAGTGAGCCACGGGCCGGCCCCTAGCCGCACTTCTTTACCCTGTGCTCCAACCACACTGTCCTTCTTTCAGTCTTTATTTGCCATGCTCCTTCTATTTTTGAAAACTTTGAACATTCCTTCCCACCTGATTAGTGCCTATTTGTCTATCAGAGCTCAGCTCAAGTAATACTTCCTTGGGGAAGTCACTGCTGACTCCAGTCCAGGTCAGTGTGCTCACACCACTATGCTCTTCTGCTTTGGAATACTTATCTTCATCATTATGTATTCAATAGGATGATTATCTGATCAATGCCAATTTCCTCCACTAGATTGCTTTACCCTAATACCTATCTCCATGGCCTGGCAATGTGTCTGGAACAGAACAGAAGCTTAATAAACATTTTCTGATTAATTAATTGTGGATAATTCTTTTTGGTTCTAAAAATAAAACCCTGATATACATAACATCTGATGACAACCACATCTTTTTCCAGAATCACTGCTCGGATATGCCACAGTGGTACAAATTCCTACCCTGCCTCGGTGCTAGCCCTGCCATCTATTGTTACCAAGGAAACCCATATTCTTGAATTTATAAACTGAATGATAAAAAAGGAAAGACCCACCCCTCATTTGTAAGTTTGTTTGTAAAATTGAAGTATATGACTAAGGAATATTTACTTTGAATAAGCAACTGTCTTACATGATGGTGGCAAAGGAGATTTATTGAGCAAACTCAGGAAATCATTTAAGGTATTCATGCCTCTGTGGACAATTAATAACAAACAGTGATTAGAAGCAAAATCTTTTAATCCCAAAATAAGAAATGAATTTAAAATACTATAATTAAAAACCTATTTTTTTCCTCAATTGGAAACAAATATTGGACAATAGGGGAATGGTAAAATTATGGTACCATGGAAGACTAAAGAACATGAAAAACACCGAGGTAGAAGTATATTTGTTGATGTGGAAAGATGTTTAAAATATGTGAACATACTAATGAAAAAAATCAAGTTACAAAAATGCTCATGTTATAATCTAATTTTTGTATGAAAGAATGTATATGTGTATTTTTCATCTTTTTGCTCATCTGTATTTTCTAATTTTCCTACACTGCACATTAATTATATAATAAAAAAAAATCCTACAGTTGGCAACATAGTGACTTGTTTTAGTTTTGGATCTGCTATTCTGGATCCAGAACATGTTGCTTTATTGCTCTGGGCTTCAGTTCTCTATCTGTTAATGAGTGTGTTTGGAACATATAGTCCTAAGCATTTAGAATAAGCATGCTATTTTTCATATGCTTTTAAAAGTCCATGTAACCTAATGAAGGCATCCAGCCAGGGCTGGGGTGGGGAGGAGAGTGTGTCTATGTTAAAGTTTTTGCTGAGGCTTTGGACCTAGGGGGTTCTTGAGGAGGTTGGGCCTGGAGTCTGCAGACACTGCCCAGATGCCTCATGTGCAACAGCTGTGCTCTATGATTAGGTGGGAAGGCAAGTCCCAACGTGCAGTGAGAAGCACAGAGAATGCAAACTGACATACAACCCCCTTCACTGCGTATTTTTACTATGAGCAATTACATTTTCCAGAACCACTAGGTTTTCCTCAGAAACCTTAAGTGGTTTTTTTTCAAAGTTTTTGACTGTGACCAGAGTAAGAAATATATTTTATGTGGTGGCCCTGTATATGCATATGTTTATAGATCTGTAACTGAACCCAAAGTTTTGTGGAATAATCCTACTTTTACTACATATGATGCTCCCTGATATTTTCTATCCTATTTCATTAAAAGAACCCTGATAGTGGCTCTCTAAAACAATTTCATGACCTACTAATGAATTTGAATCTGCAATTTGAAAAACCCAGCCTTAGGATCATTAAAAAAATTTATTTTATTAAATAGCTATATTTTTTTCTTTTGATTTAAAGACAGTCACCTCTAGGGCCTGCCCAGTGGTGCACTGGAGAGTGCGCCGCTTGGGAGTGCGGAGGCGCTCCCGCTGAGGGTTCGGATCCCATGTGGAGACCAGTTCCCGCTCACTGGCTGAGCGCCGTGCGGGCGCAACACGTAGGGTTGCGATCCCGTTACCAGTCAGTAAAAAAGACAAAAAGGAAAAAAAAAAAAAAAGACAGTCACCTCTAAAAGATGGGGGTATAAGAAAAGTTCTGCCCTTGACTGGTGGGGGGCAAGATGAACAGTTTACTCAACCTTGTCTTGCAGGTACACTCACAGCGCTCACTGGCTGAGCGCGGTGCGGGCGCAACACCAAGGGTTGCGCTCCCGTTACCAGTCAGTAAAAAAGACAAAAAGGAAAAAAAAAAAAAAAAAGACAGTCACCTCTAAAAGATGAGGGTATAAGAAAAGTTCTGCCCTTGACTGGTGTGGTGCAAGATGAACAGTTTACTCAACCTTGTCTTGCAGGTACGCTCACAGCGCTCACTGGCTGAGCGCGGTGCGGCCAGTCTCAAAAAGGACAAATAAAATAAAATAAAATAAAACCTTGTCTTGGGAGTCTGTGTGGTTGGAAGGTCTAGCAGAGATGGACAGCTACTAATATACCTTTGACTAAAGAAAACCTACTCTATACAAGAGACTGATCCTCTGGTCTATGGGCATATGTAAGAGAATATTTATTGGGGCATTTTTTACAGTGATAGAAAGTTGAAACAATCTTAATAGGGAAATTACTGAATAACTTGTAATATAGTCATGCTATTAAAAAAAGAGAAAAAAAATTGATTTAATTGTTAAACACAAAGACCACAACAATGATTCTCAAATGGTGAATTGGATACATTTGGGGGCAGGTGGGGGGTGGTATATATCAGAAACTCCAGAAGGAGGGGAGAAATGAGTGGGTTGAAATAGCATATCAATTATAATATATATTTATATTTGGAAAGCAAATATTAAAAGCCATCAATTTGTGATACAGACTACAAAACAGCAGAGCTTGACAGTATCCTCTTAGTTCCTGGCAATATACAGAAGGTACTACCTTCAAATAGTTGGGAGCAGCCTCCTTCCACAAGTTATATCAGAAGTCTTAGGGAACAGTCATAAAAGGGTACTTTAAGAAGTTCATAGAAAGACTTGTATTATCTTTTGATTCTATTTTTCCACAGACTTTTTGAAGTACCCTTATAAGACTTTTATGTTTATCAGAAAGAAGGCCTGGGTTGAAAAAAAAGGTTGAGAAACATTTATTTGGAGAACTGGAATAAACATACTAAATTCACTTATTCATTGGAGGAAAATCAACTGTATGCATTTGGTTCTTATTAGCTTTTTGAGACTATGTAATAAGTGTTGTTGAACAAAGGCCGGCTGATTAGGAGAGTTACTCTATAAGTGAACTGACTCATTAACAGTCTATTAGCAAACTAACCACAGACGCCACCTAACACACTGTAGTCCTCCTGCAACCCTGCAACCCATTATTCACTGTAAAAATATCAAGAATAGTTATTAAGCTATATCAATTGTTAATGATGTCATTGCAATGGTTTTGGAAGTTTATCCTTAAAGGAATCTCTACAATGACTGAAGCAAAACAAACACTTTCTAGTACTGACCTCAGGCTCCTGGAACACTGCTTCTCCTTTTACCTGACATAGTTCAACTTTCTAGACCACTTTATGCCTGTAAGGGCAGAAAATGTAGAGCAGTACCATTAAAAGGAAACCATCAAAATCCAAACAAGACCCCAAGACATTCCGAATTGACATGTCTTTGATTGACAGTAAACTGTGAGGACAATAGAATTAAGCTTTAAGAATGAGGCTAAAACCATTAATGCTTAATGGAGAGGATCAAATTTGTATACAAAAGACACCTTGATTAAAAGTGAGTGTGCTGAAATATCCATGATGTGCACTTGAAGGGTTTGAGAAATTAACAAAATCAGCTCAAATTTCTAGAGAAACAAGTGGTAGTGATTAGTGACAGTTAAAAACAAATGTCTGATGAGAAAAACCTGGCCTCTCAAAGCCTACAAATTATACCTAATGATTATTTCTTTGGCTGGTGGGTGGAACTGGGGTTTTCTACCCCCCTAACAAGGATGAAAAAAGGATAAAAAGATGATGTCCCAAGAGTGATGTGACTGTCGAGAATTTGTGGTATCTAGGGAAGACTTGGAAAAAACCTCAGGGGACAGGAGCAGGCCAAGAGTGGAATAGGCAGACTAGGGCCATTTGACTATATGAATCAGAGGAAATGAAAACAGCGACAACCATAAACTGTCTTCGGGTAAGAGAAGGCTGTCTAGATGTGTTTGTCAGGCAGTAAACTGTGTGGGCAGCCTGGAATGTGTGTGTGCAAGATACACCCATTCTCTGCTGAGCACCTGCTTATAATGCAGTGGGATTATTTATAAGGGCAAAGTGGTGGGAGTAAGAGGAGGAGGGCGTTGCTCCCCAGCAGGGGCTGATAGAGAAATAAAGGAGAAGGAAGCCAGAGAACTCTTCCCAAGCACTCTCTATGAAGATTCATAGTTGCGGAGAGCCTGAGAAGCAACCCTCCAAAAAGGCAGGAGTTTCCTTATTTGACATGTTAAATATAAAGTATGTTTACTTGCTTTAATCCGATTCTTAGTATGAAAATGGCAGCTGTTTAAAAGGTTCAGAAGAAACTAAAAGTGATTGCCTGGAGGTTAATGAGGGCTTCCCTCTGCAGGAACAAGGCAAAGAAACTCTGAGGGAGGGAAAAAAGAGAAAACAACCAGAAAGTGGGTTGAGGAGGTGAAAAAAGGAATGTCAGTTTTTTACTGAGAAAAAGAGGGAGAAAATTCTAGACAGTTCTCACTGCCTTCCCCAGAGCATGGGTTCTATAAATCTTTGTTGAATAAATGTTGCAGATGACTGGGCAACATAAAAAGTTTATTTAAGATCACGGTGTCAGTAACCTTTCTCTTCAACACAGTTGGCCAGAGAGACTGACCAGACCAAATCTTCAGAACTTCATTCTAGTAACTCTGCAGTCACCGGCTCACCACATCTACTCTTCTTCCCCCAGGGTGGAGCCTGAATGGTGAGTCAGGGCTCGCGGGGATGAGAGCAGGTAACCATACAGTAACTATGGGTGATTTCTCTAACTTCAGAGGAGAGCTATGAAATTTTGGAATTTAGCTAGTTTCCACAACAACAATAAGAAAAGAGAGACCAACATTACCAAAGTCAGTAGTCCCATGCATTTACATGGCCTGGCTCACAGGAGGGCAGCTGCCCTAAGGACACAAGTAAGAAGCTTAAAAATGCATCTCTTTTGTTCTGGGTTTGATCTAGAGAAATTTAGCATCAGCAACATCTGCATATACTGGTGAAAAATTTCAAGGTGGTCAACAATTGGCTCCTGGAAGCATGTGCCTGAAGGATCGACTACCTGAAAGCTTTAGGGAAAGCCACATACCTAACATAGAAGGTGACTAGCCACAAGGGTATGGAGAACTAATGGATCCAGGGTCTGTAAAAAAACGAAGAATGACCAGCATAGACCCTGAGCTCACTGTGTACATAAGCATCAACCCTGAGAATTTTAAACAAAAACTATCAAAAAAAAGTCCCCTTACCCTTTACTGGTCTTTGAAGAAATCCCAGCCCCAAGTGGTCTGACTGTTCTCCAGTGGACTGGCTGTTGCTTTAGGCATCCAGTGCCTCATTACGGTGCTCTGGGAGCCTCTTCCTACTCAGTCATTCTGTCGCCTGGCAGTAGCCTACAGACTATTTTTAGTTTTCATGTTAGCAGACCCCTTCAGGGACTGGTACCTCCCTCTCTCCCTCCATTCAACCCTGTTTATCCAGGAAGACATAGTCACCCCAACTGCACAAGGCTTTTCTGGGGTTTCCAGGGAGCAGAAGGGTTAAAGACAGTAAAACTGTCTTCCTGGCCTCAGCTCAAGATTATGAGACTTGAGGGAGGTCTCACTGCTGTTTAATATTTACTGAAAGCTCACAAAGCTCTAATATACATGAGAACAAAATTATGGCATGATCTTTAGCCTCTGGGGGCCTGAGCTGAGTCTTCATTAAAAGCTACAGTGCTGACATCCCACAGAAGCAGGGCAACAGCTAAGAGTGACAGCCCATCAGTGAAGGGCTGGTGTGACTGCACTTAGCAAGCAGAACTTTTAAGAAAGATGGGGAGGCACTCCCTGTTCTCTTCTCTGGGCCCCTGAAGCACAGATTCAGTTTTCATTTAGTGCAGTTATTATACCTTAATTATCACCATTTCCTTGTTTTTTGATTCTACAAACATTTGCTGAGTGTAGCCTACTCTGTGTCAGGCAAAAATCAGGCACTTAACTGTTGGCAGAATGAACAAATGGAACCTTCCTCAGCCTGTGAGAGTACAGTGAGTATGTGCAAGTGTAGGGGGTAAAAGTGTAGGATTGAAAAAAAAAAAGGTGTTGCTTGAGCTAAATTTGAATATGAGTGGGAGTTACGCCAGTGGATAAGGAAAAAAAAAAAAAAGGCATTCCAGGAAGAGGTAAAAGCACATGCCAAGGCATGGAGCTATATGGGGACTCCATCATGACTTAGATGGTATGAAGCCAGCCTGGGTGCTGGATGGAAATAGGTGAGGAAAACTGCCTTCACATAAGAATTAGCACCAGCTCAAACAACTAGTCTGAGATAGTATGCTTAAAATATTTGTTTAGAAGGGAATATGTATTTGAATTTCAGGGAGGGAAAAAAAAATCCTCAGAGATTTGGATAATTGGATATTCTGAGGCCAGGAAGAAAGGTGGCCCTGAAAAGTACCAGCGCTGACCAATGAGAACATTGCTTGGCCTTAGGACCCAACAGTAAATTCTTCTCCACAACCTAAGAGCTGGCAAATGGTGACTGTCGTGAATCATTGGGGTTTTCCCTCTGGGAGACTCATAAGCCTCAAAAAATAAACAAACAAACAAAAAAAAGAGAGTGAGCCAGTTAGCCCACGTAATGCTGTTTTAATGAGAAGACCCCAGTAAGATAAAACACTTCTCAAAATCAAGTAGAGATCATATGTGTACAGGGCTTTGTAAACTGTAACAGAGCTACCCAAATATAAGGTTATGTCATTATTATCACAGGAAGGCAAAAGTGTGGCCAGTTCACTCAAAGCATATGGGGCAAAAGTAATTTTGGCAGAGCAATGCCAGTGGGGCTAGAACGTGGCTGCCAGTGGAGATGCAGAACAGCAGCGGGTTTCAATGATGCCTGGGAAAAGGCATACTGATTCCTGTAGATATTCTGTAATTTCCCCCTTATTTTTCTTACTCTTTATAGTAAATGAGTAGAGAAATGCAGGCTGACTCTATGTGAACTCCTTCAAGGGCAAGGAACTCTAATATTTATCTAGCATAGAGCCTGGCAAGGAAGTAGCACTTAGTAAATGCATGTGGGTCTCTGAGGAGATTGCTGGAAAAGGGGAGAAGGGGAGAATGGAGAGGAATATTATAATAGGAAAAATAATCATGGCTCTGGCTGGACAATGATGGACTTGGTTTCTTGGTCCAAAGCTGGTAAGCAATTCCTGTCAGAACTTGGTCATTAAGATTGAGGGGTAGAGTGGATGATATTCTCATCAGAAATGCATCAATTGATTTGGGAAATGAAGATAGTAGAAACCAAGCAGCGCTGCTGGAGAGAAGCATTTGGGATTGAAAGATAATAGATTGTGGAACTAAAAAAAAAAGAGAAACTATTTGCATAAATATAATCCTCTTAAGAAAAGGTGTAGTGGAGAAAAATGCAAGGAATGTGGGAAATAGGCTGGGGAAGGTCTTACTATCCATGTTTGATGAAAAGGAAGCACTGTCAAAAATATGGCAAATGTTGGAAGGAGAAAACCATAAGAATGTGGTCAGAGAATATGTGGAAGATCAGAGGTTGAGAAATCCAGACACATGTGCATACACTCAACTGAAACCATTCTCTGTTTTCCTTTGGAGAGAGCAATTTAGAGAAGATTAAGGCCACCTGGTGACATCCTTCACAAACATTCTGGAATGATTTGATTTGTAGACTCATGTTCTGATTAGGGGAGAGTTAGACAGTATTCTTAAGATTTTTGAGGGCCAGCCCGGTGGCGCACTGGATAGTGCGCCGCTTGGGAAGCGCGGCGGCGCTCCCGCCGAGGGTTCGGATCCCACATACAGACCGGTTCCTGCTCACTGGCTGAGCGAGGCGCGGGAGCAACACTGAGGGTTGCAATCCCGTTGCCGGTCCCCGGTCCGGTACGGGGGCAACACTGAGGGTTGCGATCCGTTGCTGGACACGGAAAAAGACAAAAAAAAAAAAAAAAAAGATTTTTGAAATCATAATGTTTACCCAAAGGTGGACATTGAGGAGGTGATATCCAAAGTTTAAGATCTGGGGAGCACCTAGATCCACCTAGCCATTTTTCCAGGGTCATGAATGGGTGTGACACCAAGAGCCCTCAGTGAAAAGACCAGTTAAGGAATAAAACCCCAACAACAGATCTCTGAATCGGAGCAAAGATCATATATGCAGGCTTGATCCTTCCGATTTTGTTTTTAAAAAATATACCCCTGTTTATTTTGGTCTGTTAAGCTGATGAGAGAATACTGAACTAAAAGGGGCTTATAAACAACTTTATAATCGGGAGGTGCTAATCAATATAAACCTTTGTCAGTACCATACCCATCCTTCAGGCAGCCATTGAGTTAAAAAAAAATAATTTAACTGGTAAACTAGGTTCTTCTATTTTCTCACTAGCTTGGTCTCTCTTCTCACTATGTAATCCTAGAAGCCCAAGGAAGCCACTTCTATTAAAGGAGGATGTCACTAGGTTTGGCGTGTGGAAGAAGGGAACAACAGGGAGCCAGAAACTCTTCCAGAATGGCTCTATGATGAATCCCATTGCTTAGCCCTCTCACCACTCCATTTTTGAACAGAAACCAGTGTCTATCCTTGGACCCAGAGTTAAACCCTTGGGACCAGCTGTAATGAAAACGGTGGGGGTGGGGGTGTAGAGACCAGGGGGGCATCACTATGTCAGGCACAGACCCTTTGCACTTGCCAGATAATGGACTCCCAATAAGCCTTCTTTGGCTCAGCACCTTTCTTCTCCTCATGCAGAGGCACTGTTGGGCAAAAGTGTCCTAAGTAGTATCTGTGAATTAGTGTCCTCTGTTGCGTGTAGTCAGAGGGCTACAAGGACAGTGTGGATCATGTTTTCTAAGAGTGATCCTGTCTCTCCTTCCTCTCTCCCAAGGATTCTGCAACAGGGAGGGTGGCCTTGGAACACTCCATCCTCTGAAGTCCTGTCAAAGACCACACCCAGAGGCCTCTCCCAGACCCAATCAGGTCCAGAGCCACCTCAAGACATCATTACAGTCAATGAAGGAAGCCACATCCTGAAATTTGGGGATTCAGTGAAAATCAGTTCGTGCCGCAGTCTCACCTCCAGTGAAACTGTCCCAATCCACTTGTTTAACCATTACATTTACTGAGCATATACTATTGTAAACCTTTATGCTTGGCATCTTAATTAACTTATTAGCAAACCATCCATTTTTTCTTCTTCCTCTCCTTGATACTTTTTCCCAAATAAAATAAGAAAAACAGATTTCATAATTCCAAGCTTCATGATCTTGGGTAAATTGCTAAACCTCTCTGAGCCTCAAGTACCTAATACTTAAAAGGGGATAATTTCACAAGGGTATTGTATTGTATTATGTATGTTTAAACATCATATAACAGTGCCTAATATAGTGCCAGGCACATTGGTGCTCAACAATTCTATATATCATTTATGTCTTCTTTCAAAGGACTTTCCCCCTAGGACCTGCCAGAGCCAGTCATTCCACCTTACCTCACAGCTTCTTTCTGGATGGTCAAGCCCAGGGCCCCAAGTTTCCTACCTTTGCTTCAGAGGCCTCACTGGTCCTCTCCTCCCTGGAGCCCTGAGCTCTTACAGCACTTCCTGCAGCCATTAAAGTCCAGCTTGGAGCCAACTGGGCTGCCATGGAGAAGAGAAAATTCTTGTGGAGGAGAGGGGGTATGTACAGAGACTGCAGCGTCGCAGGGCCCCCACCTCTCTACCATGTTGAGGGGAGACAAGTGGGGGCACATTGAGCCCTACAGGGAGGTCAAGGCCAAAGTCCTTAGAGCTATGGGAAGTCACTCATGGATCCCATGGCAGGATGCCCTCTCCTCAGTCAGAGGTTCCTTCCGGGCAGTTCTAGGGCACAGTCTACGGTCCTCCTTCATCTAGGGGTCCTCTGTGGGGTCCATCCCCACCACCGGCTCCCGAAGCTCCTCTATGTTCACAAATGGCCTTCCACTGAGCCATCTCCCAAGACCGTCCTTGAGCTCGCTCCCTGGGGTGGTCCCCTACACACCGGGGCTCCCCATGACAGCAAGTGCAGAGAGCGCTCTGGGCGTCTCCATTCACACCGGGGGGCCTTCCATGGGTGCGGCGCCCCACACGCCTCACGGCCACTCCCAAGGGGTAGAGGCGGCAGTCACTCGGGGTTCATCCACTTACACAGGGGCCACGTTGGGGACGGCGCCCACATAAGCACCTCAGAGTCCCGGGAGGACAGTCTGCGACCCGCAGACCGCCCCTTAGGGTGACGGCCCGGCCCCCGCCCCCGCTCCCGCTTACCGGGACCGTCGGGTGCGGGAGCGGGTCCGAGCTGGCGGACTCTACACCGTGGGCCCCGCGCTGCCCGCCGGCGTGCAGGGCCGAGCGCCGGGAGCAGCGGCCGGCTCTGCCGAGTGGTCGGCCTGGGTGCCGGTGGGCGCCCCCCGCGAGCGCCCGGCAGTGCGGCGCGGGGACTGCGCCAGCCCGGCTGCCCGTGGCAAGGTCAGTGCCCGCCCGGAGGAGGCGACCCGGGAGGGGGTGCCGTGGGGGCTGCAGCCGCTCACCACTCCGGCCTGCGCCCGGGCGAAGACGGGGTCCGGCTGGATGGTGCCACCAGCAGGTGCCTGGGATAGAGAGAATGGGTCATCTAGCGGGCCTTACAGATCTGCAGGCTCAAGACCCTGGCATTGGGGCACTTACCTTCGCAGTAGCCCATTGACCTCAGGAGTGTCCAAAAACCTTCACAAAGTCCTTGTCTGGCCCAACCCGCCCTGTGCGCTGTTTTCTTAGATTATTGGTCTTGCATCTCCAGCAGCAAAGCTATGCTATCACGTAACCCACTTTTTGCGGCAGCAGCCTCATCCCTGAGACTATCCAGCCAGCCAGCTTGTCAGGAGGCCAGCAGTTCTCAGGGCTATAACGTGCATTACACCAAACTGTACGCTTGAAGTGGGCAAGAAAAAGATCAAGTCATAAGTCACCTACCAACTAATTATAAGGAAAAAACTGAAGATATGCAAATGATACGCAGAGAACCCTTTTATTAAATTAATTGCATTTATATTTCCAACGTATCTTCATTTTCTT
Organism: Galeopterus variegatus; assembly: GCF_000696425.1. Lineage (NCBI taxonomy): Eukaryota > Metazoa > Chordata > Mammalia > Dermoptera > Cynocephalidae > Galeopterus > Galeopterus variegatus. The sequence goes on along the minus strand of NW_007728717.1, from coordinate 142,809 downwards.
GTGAATTCAATTTATATATCTCAAATGTAATTCACGTCATCATTTTTTGAGCATCTAGTATTTGTTAGGCACTATGCTAGGTGCTGTGGGGAATACAAAAAGGAACTCATTTTGTCCTTAACATGGAATGTATCAATAGGGGATAAAAAGCAAGTATAGTACTATATATTGCTATCACTCTAAAACACAAAATGTCAGACACTATTCTAAACACCTTAAAGGTATTGTCATTGATTTTCACACAATCCTTTGAGATCTGTTAGTTTGAATATTTTGCTGGTGATGAAACTGAGGCACAAAGAGGTTAAACAACTTGCCTAAGGTCACAAAGCTAATATGTGATGGTGGTAAGATAGAAATCCAGGTATTCTGACTTCAAACCCCAAGCTCCTAACCATTTTACTGTACTGCCATTAAGAAAGGGGGGGCTGCTAACCATTAATATATGGAGTTCTAAAATTAGTACTTACTTCTCAGGAGCCACTATCCTTTTTTTGCTTGTTGTGAAACTAACATTCAAGAGCAGATTGAGCTTTATGTCTGGGGGTCCCCTAACCTTCTTTAAAATTACATCATGCCAACAATTCACAGATAGGGTTCTCTGAACTGTTTTTAACAAGTGTTTTATTCCTAGGCTGTTTGACAGGCTTATATGGAAGAGGAGACTGCAATAATATCACCATAGAAATCTCTGTTGGCTAATTCCTTCCTTCATTCAAAAAAATGTGTATTGTGAATCTGTAGTATGCCAGACATTGTGCTGAGAACTGGAAGGAGTACAAATAAGAGTTAGACACAGTATTTTCCCTCCAGGGGCTATAATCTCAGAATAGACAAGCGTTGGCAGAGAACCATAATCATAATACAAAACAGAAAACGAGCTGTGCTCAATAAAGGAATGACATGAAGTGGAAGTTTTCTGGTAGGAGAGACAGATTACTTCAGGAAGGGAGGTGCTTGGGTTAAGGAAAATGTATACTGACCATTTAACTTATTGTTGGTATTAAAATATTACAAACAGTATAAAAATTTATCAAATTCATTTTTTTATTACATGCGAAGTTTTTCTCATGTTCAGAAGAGACAGATTTTTACTCTGTTTTAACAATTATTCAGAATATGGAGGGGTTAGTAAACGCAAACTTTTTGGAGATAGTTTACTTCATCTCCACATGTGGAGGACACAGAATCTTGGCTTTTTTTTCTTCAGCCTATAAACAGAAGTTTTCTTATCCTAAGAAACTTCTTCATTGACTCGTCCTGTTTCAACCACTGCCTAATCCCTTTCCCAATTTAAAAAAACTTTATTGTTTAGAACAGGTTTAGCATAAGAGAAAAATTGCAAAGATAGTGCAGCATTCCCATAAACCCCAAATCCAGTTTTTCCTGTTAACATATTAGCATGGCTCATTTGTTACAATTAATGAACCTGTATTGTAACCTTATTATTGACTAAAGTCCATACTCGATTAGATTTCCTAACCTTTTCTAATGTCCTTTTCCTGTTCTAGGACCCCATCCAGGACACCACATCACATTTAGTTGTCATGTTTCAAGGTTCCTCTTGGCTGTGACATTTTCTCAGACTTTGTTTTTGATGACCTTGACAATTTTGAGAAGTACTGGCCAGAGATTTTGTAAAATGCCCTTTTTGGGACTTATTTGTTATTTTTTGTCATGATTAGCTGGGGTTATGGATTTTTGCGAGGTGACCACAGAAGTTAACTGTGATTTTCATCACATGATATCAAGGCTACATACTATCAGCATGACTGTCACTGTTGATGTTGAGCTTGATCACCTGGCTGAGGTAGTGTTTGTTAGGTTTCTCTACTGCAAAGTTATTCTTCCCTCTGCACTCTCCTTTTTCATACTGGGACTCTTTGAAAGGAAATCACTGTGCACAGCTCACACTTAAAGAGCAGAGGAATTAGACTTCACGTCCTTGAGGATGGAGTATCTTCATAAACTATTTAGAATTCTTCTACATGGGAATTTGTCTTTTCCACATTTAAAATTCACTTTAAAAAAGTGCAGTAAAATTTACTTTTTCGGTGTACAGTCCTATGAGTTTTGAAAAATGTGTTGAGTCATGTAACCACTCCAAAAATCAAGATGCAGACTAGTTCCATTACCCCCCAAATTCTTTCATCTGTTTCTTTGTACCCAACTGCTCCCAGCCCACAACCCTTGGAAGTAACTAAGCCATTTTGTTTCTGTTGCTTTGCCTTTCCCAGCACTGTCTTATAAACGGAACTATACAGTATGCAGCTTTGATTCTGGCATCTTTCATTTATCATAATACATTTGAGATTCACCTGTGTTGTGTGTGTCAGAAGTTCATTTCACTTTAATGGGAGGTAGTATTCCATTGCGTGGATGAACCATAGTTTATCCATTCAGCAGTTGAAGGACATTGGGACTGTCTGCAGTTTTTGGTGATTATGAATAAAGTCACTAGAAACATTTACATACTGGTTTTTGTGTTATAAATTTTCATTTCACTTGGGTAAGTCTGATTGCTGGTGGTATGGCAAATGTATGTTTGACTTTATAAGGAACTTACAAAGTATTTTCCAAGGTGGGTATATCATTTTGTATTCCTGTCAGTACTAAGTGAATATTCCAGTTGCTGTATATCCTCTCTAGCACGTGGAATTATCAATTTTTTGGTATTGTTTCCTTTTTTAGCCATTATAATAAGTATGTATTAGTATCACACTGATTTTCATTGGATTTTCGTAGTGACTAATAATGTTGAACTTCTTTGTCTGTGCTTATTTGCCATCCATTTAACATTTTTGGTGAAGTGTCTGTTCAAATATTTTGCCCATTTTTAAAAATTGGGCTATCTTCTTATCATTGAATTTTGAGAGTTCTTTAAATATTCTAGATACAAGTTCTTTTTTGGTTATGTGATTTACAAAAATTTTCTCCCAATTTGTAGTTTGTCCTTTCATTCTCTTGACAGTGTCTTTTGCAGAGTAAAGTTTTTAATTTGATGAAACCCAGTTTATCAATTTTGTCTTTTATGGGTTGTACTCTTGGTGCCATATCTAAGAACTCTTTGCTAAAACTGAGACCACAAAAAATTTTGCCCTATGTTTGATAGGAAAAGAAGTTAATAGTTTTATTGTTTACACTTAGGTCTGTAATCCATATTGTTAATTTTTGCATAAGCGATGAGGTATGGATTGGTATTATTTTGTAGATGGATGTCCAATTGTTCTAGCACCCTTTGTTGAAAAGACTTTCTTCACTGAATTGCTTCCACACCTTTGTCAGAAATCAACTAGCCATTATCATGGGTGTTTGCATATGTCCAAATTCATCAAATTGTACAAATTAAATATGTGCAGTTCTTTGTATATCAGTTTTACCTCAATAAAGCTAAAAAATCAATTGGCCATTTTTGTGTGGGTTTATTTCTGGACCCTCTATTCTGTTCTATTGATTTATGTTGCTATCCTTTTATCCATGCTACATTGTCATATTCATTAGTGTAGCTTTTTAGTAAGTTTTAAAATCAGGTAGTGTGAGTCCTCCAACTTTGTTCTTTTTCAAAATGGTTCTGCCTTTCCATATATATTTTAGAATCAGTTTGTTGATTTGTACAGAAAATCCTTTTGGCATTTTAATTGAAATTGCATTAAATCTTCAGATTAGTTTGGGGAAAACTGTCATCTTAACATTGATTCTTACAATCCATGAACATGGTATATCTCTTTATTTAGGTCTCCTCTGATTTTATTGATATTTTGTAGCTTTCACATATAGATTCTGCACATATTTTGTCATATTTATACCTCAGCGTTTCATGTTTTTTGCACAGTTTTTGTAATTTCAATTTCCAGTTGTTCATTGCTATCTTATAGACATACAATTAATTTTTGTATTGTCCTTGTATTCTGTGATCATGCTAAACTCACATATTAGTTATAGTTTTTTATTTTTTTTTGTAAATTCCTTGGGATTTTTCATGTAGACAGTTGTAATGCCTGTGAATAGAGGCAGTTTTATTTATTATGTTCTAATCGCTATGCTTTTAATTTCTTTTTCTTTCTTTATTGCACTGGCTAGGATTTCCAGCATAATGCTGAATAGGAATGGTGAAAGCAGACATACAATGATAGGGGAAAAGCATTCAGTTTTTTAACATTAAGTATGATGTAAGCTGTAGGTTGTTTTTTTTGGTTTTTTGTAGAATCTCTATCAGGTTAAGAGATCCTCTAGAATCTGAGGATGACTCCTAGCCAACAGCCAGTAAGAATCTAGGACCTTCAGTCTTACAGCCACATGGAAATGAATTCTGCCAGCAATCCAAGTGATCTTGGTAGTGGATTATTCCTCAGTTATATTAGTGTCCTATTGTAACAAATTACCACAAACTTGGTGGATTAAAAGAACACAAATTTATTATCTCGAGTCTAGGGGTCAGTAGTCCAAAATGAGTCTTATGAGGATAAAATTAAGGTGTCATCAGGGCTGTATTCCTTCTGGAGACTCTGGGAAGGATCCATTCCTTGCCTTTTCCAGCTTCTAGAGGCCACCTATACTGTTTGGATTGTGGCCCCTTCCTCTGTTTTCAAAGCCAGAAATAGCTGGTTGAATCTTTCTCACAATCACATCACTGTAACTTTGTCACATCTCCTTCTCTGATTCTTCTGCCTATCTCTTTCTCTTATAAGGACCCTCGTGATTGCATTGAGCCCAACCAAACAATCCAGAATAATCTTCCCATCTTAAGTCCTTAACTTAATCCTGTCTGCAGTGTCCGTCTTGCCATGTAAGGGGACATATTCACAGGTCCTGGGGATTAGGACACTGGCATCTTTGAGGGACCATTATTCTGCTTACCACACTAGTCAAACTCCCATATGAGAATACAGCCCAGCCAACACCTTGATGGCAGCTAAATAGACCCCATACATAGCACCCAGTTAAGTCATGCATGAATCCTCAACCACAGAAAATGTGAGATAATAAACGTGTTGTCTTGAGCCACTATATATGTAGTAATTTGTTAAGCACCAATAGAAAACCAATACAATAGGCATATGGTTGTTCATAATGTTTCCTTGCTATCTTTCTAGAATCTGTAGGGTCTGTCCTACAGACCTTATTTCATTCACGCGTGTCCCTTATTTCATTCTACATGTTGGTAATTTGTGTCTTTCTTTTTTCTTAGTCAGTCTGGCTACAGCTTTGCCAATTTTACTGATCTTTTCAAAGAGTCAGCTTTTGTTATCACCTTTGATTATTTCTATTACTTTTCTGCTTATAATTTTATTAAACTCTACTTTTACCTTTATTATTTTCTTCCTTATGCTTGCTTTAGTTTGCTCTTCCATTTTTAGTTTAAGGTAGAAGCTTACGTTGTTGGTCCAAGACCTTTCTTCTTTTCTTTTCTTTTTTACCGTTAAGATATAATTCATATATAAAAAAATTCACTTTTTGAAAATGTACAATTCAGTGGTTTTCAGCACATTCACAGTGTTGTATGATGAGCACCACTTTCTAATTCCAGAAAATTCTTCTTTAATTATAGAAGCATCCCCAAATTTTGATATGTTTAATTTTCACTCAATTAAAAATATTTTCTCATTTCTCCTGAGACATTCTCTGACACTTGGGTTACTTAACCAGCTGAGCTAACCAGCTAACTGGGTTATTTAGCAGTGTCTTGTTTAGTTTCCAAGTATTTCAGGATTTTCAGAAATAGCTTTCTGTCATTGCTTCCTATTTTATCTGATTGTGGTCCAAGAACATACTCTGTATAATTTCAATTATTTTAAATTCATTAAGGTTTATTTTATAGCTTAGAAATATGGTTTGTCTTGGTGATTCTTCCATGTCCATGTGCACTTGAAAATAATTTTGTTGGATGGAGTGCTCTATAAATACCAATTAGGTCAAATTGGTTGATGGTGTTGTTCAGGTCTTCTATATCCTTACCGATTTTTTATCTACTTGTTCTATTGATTACTGAGAGAGGAGAGTTTAAGTCATCAAGTATACTTGTGGATTTGCCTTTTAGTAATACAAGTTTTTGCTTTATGTATTTTAAGCATCTGTTGTTAGGTGCACATATGTTGAGTATTGTGATGTTACCTTTGTGAATTAACCCTTTTATCATTACATAATGTGGCTCTTTATTCCTGGTACTAGTCCATATTCTGAAGTTTACCTTGTATGATATTAATATAGCCACTCCAGCTTTCTTTTGATTAGAGTTTCTATGGTATATATTTTCCCATGTTTTAACTATTTTAAAATTATTTTTTGTTGTACATATTTATGGGGTACAGAGTAATACTTTGATACATGTATACAATGTGTAATGTTCAAATTGGGGTAATTAGCATATCCATCATCACATTTATCATTTCTTTGTGTTGAGAACATTTGAACTCTCTTCTAGCCATTTGACATTATGCAATAAATTATTGTTTATTATAGATGCCTAGCACTACTATAGAACATTAGAACTTATTCTTCCTATCCAGCTGTAAGTTTGTATCCTTTAACCAACCTCTCCCTATTCCTCCACTCCTCTCTACCCTTCCCAGCCTTGAGTAACCATAATTTTACTCTCTACTTCTATGGGTTCAACTTTATTAGCTTCCACATATGAGTGAGAACATGCAGTATTTATCTTTCTGTGCCTGGCTTATTTCACCTGACATAATGACTTCCAGGCTCATCCATGTTGCCATGAATGACAGGATTTCATTCTTTTTTATCACTGAGTAGTACCCCACTGTGTATATATACCACATTTTCTTATGAGTGAGAACATGCAGTATTTATCTTTCTGTGCCTGACTTATTTCACCTGACATAATGACTTCCAGGCTCATCCATGTTGCCATGAATGGCAGGATTTCATTCTTTTTTATCACTGAGTAGTACCCCACTGTGTATATATACCACATTTTCTTTATCCATTTATCTGTTGATGGACACTTAGGTTGATTCATATCTTGGCTATTGTAAATAGTGCTGCAATAAACATGGGGGTGAGATACCTCTTTGGTTTACTGATTTCCTTTCCTTTGGATAAATACTTGGTAATGGGATTGCTGGGCCATATGGTAGTTCTAAATTTAGTCTTTTTTTCTTTCTTTTTTTAGGCTAGTTAATATATTTCATTTTTTTGAGGAACCTGCAGACTGTTTTCTATAATGGCTGTACTTAATTTACACTCCCACCAATAGTGTATAAGAGTTCCATTTTTTCTACATATTTTTTCAGCATTGTTATTTTTTGTCTTTCTGAAAATAGCCTTCCTACCATGTTTTAACTCTTAATCTATCTATATCTTATTATTTAAAAAATATTTTTTTCATATAGAATATAGTTAGTTATATTTTTATCCGATCTAACAATGTCTATTGTTTAATTGGTGTGTTTATACTATTTACATTTAATATAATTATTGACATGTGGATTTAGGTCTCATCCTCTCTTTTGTGCATCTTATTCAGTCATTCAGCAATTGTTTTTAACACCTTTATTGAGAGGTTATTTATACAACACCATATAATTCACTTAGTGTACAATTCAATGATTTTTTAGTAAATTTACACAGTTGTGCAGCCATCACCACAATTCAGCTTTAGAATAGTTCTATCACTGAAGAAAGATCGTTCCTGTCCATTTGCAGTTACTCCCCATTCCAACTCTCAGGCAAACACAAATGTATTTTCTGTATACATTTGCCTTTTCTGGACATTTCATAGGAATATAATTTATAATATGTGGACTTTTGCATCTGGCTTTTTAAAACAGCATGTTTTTGAGGTTCATCCATGTTGTAGCATGTATCAGTTCTTTTGTTGTGGTTGTTGTCTAATAGTAGTTCATTATATGGATATACCACATTTTGTTTTTCTATCCACTAGTAGAGGGACATCTGGACTACTTCTAGTTTTTGGCTATTATGATTAATGTTGGTATAAACATTTCCATATAGTCTGTGTATGAACATTTGTTTTCATTTCTTCTGGATAAATACCTAGGAGTTGAATTGCTGGGTCATATGATAAATTTATGTTTAACTTTTAGAGAAATTGCTAAACTGTTTTCTAAGTGGTTATTCCATTCCCACCAGTAATGTATGAGGATTCCAGTTTTTCCACATCCTCTCCAACACTTTCTTTTGTCTGTCTTTTTGATTATAGACATTATAGTGGGTGTGAAGTGGTATCTCATTGTATACTTGTGGTTTAAATTTCCATTTTCCTAATGGCCAAAGATTTTGAGAATTTTGAAGTTATTGGTTATATGTATATCTTCTTTGGTAAAATGTTTAATCAGATCTTTTGCCCACTTTTTTTTTTTTTTTTTTTTTTTTTTTTTTTTTTTTTTTTTTTGTCTTTTGTCTTTTTCTGTGTCCGGCAACGGATCGCAACCCTCGGTGATGCCCCGGCGCCTCGCTCAGCCAGTGAGCGGGAACCGGTCTGTATGTGGGATCCGAACCCTCGGTGGGAGTGCCGCCGCGCCCCCCAAGCGGCGCACTTATCCAGTGCGCCACTGGGCCGGCCCTTTTGCCCACTTTTAAATTGGGTTATTTGTCTTCTTATTAAGTTGTAAGAGTTCTTTATATATTCTATATATAAGCCCTTTATTGGATATCTGACTTGCAGATATTTTCGCCCAGATTGCGGCTTGTCTCATCATTTTTAAAATGGTGTCTTTTGAATTATAGAACTTTAAAATTTTGATGAAATTCACATTAGCAATATTTTTCTCTTACAGATTATATTTTTGGTGATGTTATATTATTATGATTATATTTCAAGCACTTTTTGCCTGACCCATGGTTATGAAGATTTTCTCCTATGTTTTCTTTATAGCTTTAGCTTGTGATTCATATTGAGTTAACTTTTGTGTATTGTATGAGGTAAGGTCATTAATTTATCTTTTTCATAAGGATATCCAATCATTCCAGCACCATTTATTGAAAAGACTATTCATTTCTCATTGAATTGCCTTGGCTACTTTTGTCAAAATCAGTTGGCCATAAATGTAAGGATTTATTTTGTTTTTCTTTTTCTTTCTTTCTTTTTTTTTTTTTTTGGCAGCTGGCCAGTACGGGGACCTGAACCCTTGACCTCAGTGTTATAACACCATGCTCTAATGAACTGAGCAAACTGGAAAGCCCCTTTTGTTGTTGTTTTGGGTTTTTTTGCAACTGGCCAGTAAGGGGATCTGAACCCTTGACGTTGGCATTACCAGCATGATACTCTCCCAAGTGAGCTAACTGGCCAACCCAAATGTAAGGATTTATTTCTGGACTTTTTGTTTTGCTGGCTAGTATAGGGATTGAAACCCAGACCTTGGTGTTATCAGCACCACCCTCTAACCAAGAGAGCTAACCAGCCACCTTCATTTCTGTTCTATTGGCCTGTATGGCTGTCATCATGCCTGTGTCATGCTATCTTGGTTACTGTAGTTTTTGAAATCAGAAGTGTAAGTTAGTTCATCTTTTTCAAAATTACTTTGTCTATTCTGGGTCTATTATTTGTCTACTCTGGGTCTTTTGCATTTCCATATAAAATTCAGTATCAACTTGTTTTTTTTGTTTGTTTGTTTGTTTTTTTTGTCTTTTTGTCTTTA
>NW_007728717.1:130802-132769 GCF_000696425.1 Galeopterus variegatus | reverse complement strand
GCAACGGGATCGCAACCCTCAGTGTTGCCCCCGCTCCCGCTCCTCGCTCAGCCAGTGAGCGGCCAGTCTATATGTGGGATCCGAAACCTCGGCGGGAGCGCCGCCGCACTTCCCAAGTGGCGCACTGTAGCAATGCGCCACCGGGCCGGCCCTCAACTTGTTAATTTCTCAAAAAAGATAGTTTTCATAGGGATTGCATTGAATCTGTAGATTGATTTTGAGAGAATTGCTATTTAATAATATTTAGTCTTCTAATCTATGAACATGAAATGTCTCCCCATTTATTTAGATCTTTCTCTCAGCAGCATTTCATAGTTTCCTGTGTAAACCTCTTGTATTTCTTTTGTTACATTCCTAATAATTAATTTTTGGATTGCTCATCGCTGGAATTTAGAAATATAATTAATTTTTGTATATTTATCTTGAATCTGGTGACCTTACTGAACTTATTTATTAGTTATACTAGTTTGCTTGTTTTTGTGATTTCTTAGTTTTTACTACATATAAGATCATGTTATCTGAGAATAAAGACAGTTTTACTTGTTCCTTTCTAATATGGATGCCTTCTATTTCTTTTAGTTGCCTAGTTGCACTGGCTATAATCTCCAGGACAATGTTGAGAAAAAAGTGGCAAGAGCACTTTTATTCACTGCATTGTTCCTGATTTTAGGGAGAAAGCATTCAGTTTTTCATTGTCTCTGTAAGTCTGATGTTAGCTATGGGTTTTTCATAGATGCCCTTTATCAGGCTGAGGAATTTTCCTTCTATTCCTAGTTTGTTAAAAACTTTTTTTTTCGGGCCGGCCTGGTGCGGCGCTTAGGAGTAGAGTGCGGCGCTTAGGAGCATGGCAGCGCTCCTGCTGAGAGTTCAGATCCCGTATAGAGACCGGTCCGCTCACTGGTTGAGCGCGGTGTGGGCGCGACACCGAGGGTTGCGATCCCATTGCCAGTCGCGGTACGGGCGTGACACCAAGGGTTGCGATCCCGTTACCGGTCACGAAAAAAGACAAAAAGGAAAAAAAAAAAAACAAAACTTTTTTTTTTCATGAACTGATGTTGGAGTTTGTTGAATTTCTGTATCTTTTTTAAAAAAATTATTTTATTTTATCAATATAAAATGTAATTGATTTTTGTGTCCTTTTACCGATTCTTACCTCCTCCCCACCCCCGTCACACACATCAACATCATATCTGTTCACTTGTCTTGATAAGTTCAAGGAATTGCGATTGTTGTGTCTTCTTCCCCCCACCCATTTGTTTGTGTATTTATTTATTTTTAGTTCTCACAAATAAGTGAGAACATGTGGTATTTCTCTTTTGGGGCCTGACTTATTTCACTTAACGTAATCTTTTCTAAGTCTATCCCTGTTGCGGAGAATGGTAGTATTTCATTCTTTTCTACAGCAGAGTAGAATTCCATTGTGTAAATATACCACATTTTCTGTATCCACTCATCTGATGATGGACATTTGGGCTGGTTCCAACTCTTGACTATTGTAAATAGTGCTGCAGTAAACATAGGAGTTCAGGTATCCCTTCGACATGATGATTTCCATTCCTCTGGGTATATTCCCAGCAGTGGAAAAGCTGGGTCATATAGTAGATCTATCAGTAATTGTTTGAGGAACCTCCATACCATTTTCCATAAAGGCTGCACCATTTTGCAGTCCCACTGACAGTGTAGGAGGGTTCTTTTTTCTCCACAACCTCGCCAGCATTTATCATTCTCAGTCTTTTGGATATTAGCTATCCTAACTGGGGTGAGATGGTATCTCAGTGTGATTTTGATTTGCAATTCCCGAATGCTGAGTGATGTTGAGCATTTTTTTTCATATGTCTGTTGGCCATTCATATATCTTCCTTAGAGAAATGCCTATTCAGCTCCTTTGCCCATTTTTTAATTGGGTTACTTGTTTTTTTGTTGTAAAGTTGTTTGAGTTCCTTGTATATTCTGGATATTAATCCTTT
>NW_007728717.1:123256-129802 GCF_000696425.1 Galeopterus variegatus | reverse complement strand
TGGGTTGATTTCTGGATTTTCTATTCTATTCCATTGATCTATGTACCTGTTTTTATACCAGTACCATGCTGTTTTGGTTATTATAGCTTTGTAGTATAGTTTAAAGTCAGGTCATGCTGTGCCTCCAGCTTTATTTTTTTTGCTCTGAATTTCTTTGGCTATTCATGGTCTTTTGTTATTCAATATAAATGTCTGGATAGTGTTTTCGATTTCAGAGAAAAATGTCATTGGAATTTTGATGGGGATTGCATTGAATTTGTAGATGACTTTGGGTAGTATGGACATTTTCATGTTAATTCTTCCAATCCAAGAGCATAGGATATCTTTCCATATTCTTATGTCCTCTTTAATTTCTCTCAATAGTGCTTTGTAGTTCTCATTGTAGAGATTTTTCACATCCTTGGTTAACTTTATTCCTAAGTATTTTATTTTTTTGGTGGCTATTGTAAATGGGCAGGCTTTCTTAATTTCTTTTTCTTCATGTTCACTGTTGGAGTATAGAAATGCTATTATTTTTGTGTGTTGATTTTTTATCCTGCAACTTTGCTGAAATCATTTATCAACTCCAAGAGTTTTTTTTGAAGAGGCTTTAGGCTGTTCAGTATATAGGATCATGTCATCTGCAAACAGGGACAGTTTGACTTCATCTTTTCCAGTCTGGATGCCCTTTATTTCCTTCTCTTATCTGACTGCTTCCTGCATCTATTAAAGTGATCATGTGTTTTTTGTCATTTATTCTATTAACATAGTATATTACATTAATTGATTTTTATATGTTAAACTAACATTGTAATCCTGGGATAGATTCCACTTGATCACGTTGTTTAATACTTTTTATATTTTGTTGCATTCAGTTTACTGTTGTTTGGTTGAGTATTTTTGTGTTTGTATTCATAAGGTAAATTGGTTTATGATTTTTTTCTTTTGATGTCTTTGTCCAGAATTTATATCATAATACTGCTTAACAGAATAGTTGGGAAGTGATTTTTTTCTCTGTTATTTTCTGAAGGAATTTGTGAAAGATTGGTAGTATTTATTATTTAAATTTTGGTGGAATTCATCGCTGAAGTTATCTAGGCCTGGTGCTTTTTTTGTAGAGAGATTTTAAATTACCAATTCAATTTCTTTACTTGTTATGAGCCTATTTAGATTTTTCACTTATTCTTAAGTTAGTTTTTGTAATATTTGTCTTTCTAGGAATTTTATATAAGTTGTCCAAATTATTGGCATAAAGTTGTTCATTGTATTCCTCTATAGTCCTTTTAATTTCTCAGAGGTCGATAGTGAAGTTTCCTCTCTCATTTCTTTTTATGTAACTTGTGTCTTCTCTCTTTTTTTCTTGGTGAGTCTAGCTAAAGGTTTGTCAATTTTGTTATCTTTTCAAAGAACCAACTTTTTGTTTTATTGATTTGTTTTGTTGTTTTCTGTTTTCTATTTCATTGGTTTCCTTTCTGTTCTTTGTTATTTCCTTCCTTCTTCTTTTTTTTTTTTGTCTTTTGTCTTTTTTCCGTGTCCGGCAACGGATCGCAACCCTCAGTGTTGCCCCCGTACCGGACCGGGGACCGGCAATGGGATTGCAACCCTCGGCGTTGTTCCCGCGCCTCGCTCAGCCAGTGAGTGGGAACCGGTCTGTATGTGGGATCCGAACCCTCGGGCGGGAGCGCCACCGCGCTTCCCAAGCGGCACACTTATCCAGTGCGCCACCGGGCCGGCCCTCCTTCCTTCTTCTTGCTTTGGGTTTAGTTTGCTCATCTTTTCCTAGTTTCTTAAGTTTAAAGCTTAGGTTATGGTTTAGGATCATTCTTTTCCAATACAGGTATTTACCTGTGCATTTTATCTTGCTTTCTTATCTTTCTGGAATGCTGTGATAGTGCCCCATTTTAGCTGTTAGCATTGGGACTGCCTTCCTATGATTCAGGATTTGCCCATTTTATGAGTCTTGAAGGTTGCCAATGAGGCAACCAGCGTCTTGCTCTGGGCATCCAGTACCCAGTACAGCAGCATTGGCAATGTCAACTGCAGAATCCAGGGCTCACAGATGGCAGCAGCAGCATCTTCATTTGCCTGGTTCTTTGGAGTGATTACTATCACTTTGTTCCTGTCTGTTTTTTAATGCTAGATCTTCAGCCTTCCCAAGGATCCTCTAGGCTTTACAGTACCTTTCCAATAAAAACCTTTTGTAATTAAATCAGCCAAAGTTGATTTCTGTTGATTGATTGATAACCTGACTGGTACATGTACCCTGTTTTACCTTGTCTCACAGTTTTGCTGTCTAAAACCTAAGTTCTTTTAAAAGTCAGGTCAGGTGTTTCCTCCATACCAGCTGGGTTCGTAGCCCTCCTCTGGATTTACATAGTGCTCTGTGCTTAGCCCTATCATCATTTCTACTATTTGGAGTATCATTATCTGCTGTGCTTCTTTCTCTATCATTAGACTATGCGTTTCTTAGAGGCAGGGACTATGCTTTATTCCTCATGCCCAAGATTTAGTGGGTGCTCAAAGGTACAAACATAAATATTTGGTGGATGTTACTTTTTATGTCCTTAAATTCCTTATTTGCCTAAAAACTGAATTATTCTAAAGAGTAGTTAACTTATGAGTGTGGGACTCATTAATTATGCAGATCGGCTGAGGCTGCAGAAGCCCATAGAAGCCCTTGGTCATTCCTTAGAGCCTGGTTGTTTAGTTTCTAGCTAATGAAATTTAGGATATTTCTAGGATAAGTTGCCCAGTTCTAAGATATTAAAAATGTAATTTTCTCTGTTTGAGTATGTCTAATACATTTAGGAGAGGAGTTGATAAGTATGCTATTTTGTATGCAGTTATTCTTAACTTGTGCCAGAGCATGTGATTTATTAATGGGACTGTCTTAAAGTCCGCTAAAACCCAAGAAAAATCAGATGTTTCAAGCTTGAGAAAGAAGGGAAAAAATCACAATATAGGTAAGCAAAATTTAGTCATGGAAAGACTTCTTAACATGCTCTTTAAAAACTAGAATCATGTGTCACTCTTCTTTGTATTCCTCACAATAGCTCACACATAATAGATATGTTAATTTGCTGATTTTTTTTACTCTAAGTCCCCTCTACTCTAAAATATTTTGATTCTATAATTTTGGACAGCTTAGGAAATATTTGGACCAATAGAATATATACTTCCAGAGTAATCAGACACAGTGATTTTGGACCAAGAAGATTGCAGATTTAGATAGCCTTAACAGAGGCTTATGTAGACTGAGTGAGAAAGCCAGAGATAATTTTTCTAAGTCTGGACTCTGTGTCTGCTCTTTAGACATGCAAAAGCCCAAATTGCAAACAGTTTTGAAATCCTTTGGTGATTGCTGGGAACACTTGCACACGTTCTTAATCTCTTTTAAGAGGTCCTGTGCCGTATGGGAATAGGCAGAACTAACTGAGGTGTTCTGCAAGCCCCTGGAAAACCACTGGCTGGTCCTCTGGGAGGATTCCTACTCACAATAAAAGCTGCAAGAATTGGAATGAAGTGTTAGAATCAGTGATCCACTAGCTCAAGAGTAAGCTCCAGGGCATTACTATCTCTAAGAGAAGACAAGTAGATCTAGCTCCTGGGCAAAATTCTTATTCCGTAGCAGCCTTTGTGAGCAAGCAGTAAACAAAGACCTGGGAGAAAGGACTTTGAGCTGTCATGGAGTATGGCTATAGAGTAGCGGTACAGAAATGAAAAGTTTATAGTCTAGTGGGAGAGACAGGTAAATAGTAGATTTACTATGAAGTGACTTGTACAGGCCCCTTCCAAAGCCATAGGAAGGGCTTAGCAATATAATATTAGTAATATTTTCCCTTAAAAGAGGCCCTCTCTCACACACACAGCAAAATTGCATAAGCCTCACTGCTCATAAAACCTAGACCTACCTCTGTATTCAAGCACATCAACAATTACAGCATCTTGACAAATCAACCAATTTACAACTATTAAAAAGCAACAACAGCCAAGCTGGGGCCAATCAGCTCAGAGGAAGAGGAGGAGAGACCTACGGAGTTCATGAAGGCAGGAGAAGCCGCAATGACAGAAAGAAAGGATCGCTTCCACCATTTTGAGCCCCAGCCACTTCAAGGCTTCAAAGAGCAAGAGCTGGCAAAAGCTGCAGCTGTGCCCTCCGTATGAAGTTACTTGGAGGTGGCAGGGGAGAAGAAGGCCTTGGTGGCCCTCAGGCCGGCAAGACCACTAACAGGGTTCCTGTGGACCCACATAGGAGCAAGGAGCCACAGACAACTGAAAAAAGGAGCCACTCAGAGTCCAATGAGTCATTGCAAGGGACCAGCACATGGCCCACCCCATGGGAAATGTTTGGAGTGCAGGTGGTGGGGGAGATGGACCCACCAGGGGAACACTGGGGCACAGCATGGGCAGATGATCTGCCCTCCAATTAGCACAGGACCACTCAGTGGAAATGGGTCAGGAATATAGAACTGCAGGGGCCGGCCCGGTGGCGCACTGTGCTAGTGTGCCACTTGGGAAGCGCGGTGGCGCTCCCGACGNGCTGCACAAAAAGCCTTCCCCAGGGAATCAGCAGTAAAGCAGCAATTTAGCTCAACCACAGAGCTGAAGTGCTGGTCCTTACAGGAAGTTCCCCCGTTTTAGAAGTAAGCAAAGGACAACAAATTAGTTCCAGTGCAGAGTTTAAGAGGTGGGAACTGTGAATAATCCAGGGTGATGGGCTACTGAGAGCCTCAGCCACGTCTCCATGACATCCATAAGCAGCCCAGTGATGACCGACAAGACACTGCAGGAAGTGCCCTGGGCTTCTGAGCCAGGCCATGGGGGCCGAGGAGGGCTGAGAACCTCAGCCACAACCCCTGGACATCTACAACCAGCCCAGAAATGACCACCAAGCCACTGCCAGAACCCCCCTGGTCTCTTCTGCTGGAATGATGGGGGTGCCATGGGCCTCAACCAAGTCTCCCCTACTTTTTAGTCCTCCTACCCTATTTCCTTTTCCCTTCCTCTCTACCCCTCCCCACAACTGCTCTGCAACAATGTATTAGAAAGTAAAAATATATATATTGATAAATAAAAAAAAGCAATTACAGCATGTTGTGACAAAGTATCATATTCTTNTCCTGTGGACCCACATAGGAGCAAGGAGCCACAGACAACTGAAAAAAGGAGCCACTCAGAGTCCAATGAGTCATTGCAAGGGACCAGCACATGGCCCACCCCATGGGAAATGTTTGGAGTGTGCGTGGTGGGGGAGATGGACCCACCAGGGGAACACTGGGGCACAGCATGGGCAGATGATTTGCCCTCCAATTAGCACAGGACCACTCAGTGGAAATGGGTCAGGAAATATAGAACTGCAGGGGGTGAAGTTTCCCAAAAAGACTCAGCCTAGACCAGTTTCCACATAGCTCAGGTGTACTGGACCTCATGAGACCCGGAAGTACATACAAGGTCAACAATTAAAACCTGAACTGCACAAAAAGCCTTCCCCAGGGAATCAGCCGTAAAGCAGCAATTTAGCTCAACCACAGAGCTGAAGTGCTGGTCCTTACAGGAAGTTCCCCCATTTTAGAAGTAAGCAAAGGACAACAAATTAGTTCCAGTGCAGAGTTTAAGAGGTGGGAACTGTGAATAATCCAACACAGAACTGAAAGAAAAAAAAATTACCCACAGATCAGAGACAGAGTCTGATATTAACTAGTAAAGGTCTAGCATCACCAAAGAACACCTATAAAACCTAGAAGGATTGGAAGCCCCATGGTCTCCCAAGCCAGGGAGAGGGTGGGCCATGGGCCTCAGCCATGCCCTGCCATTACCACACCCAACCCAGCGACAACCACCAGGCCACCACAGGAAATGCCTGGGCTCCCAAACCAGGGTGATGGGCTACTGAGAGCCTCAGCCACGTCTCCACGACATCCATAAGCAGCCCAGTGATGACCGACAAGACACTGCAGGAAGTGCCCTGGGCTCCTGAGGCAGGCCATGGGGGCTGAGGAGGGCTGAGAACCTCAGCCACACCCCCTGGACATCTACAACCAGCCCAGAAATGACCACCAAGCCACTGCCAGAACCCCCCTGGTCTCTTCTGCTGGAATGATGGGGGTGCCATGGGCCTCGACCAAGTCTCCCCTACTTTTTAGTCCTCCTACCCTATTTCCTTTTCCCTTCCTCTGTACCCCTCCCACAACTGCTCTGCAACAATGTATTAGAAAGTAAAAAAATATATATTGATAAATAAAAAAAAGCAATTACAGCATGTTGTGACAAAGTATCATATTCTTATAGGTCTGTAGAAGCACTAAAGAAAGACATCTTGCTCAATGTGGCATTTAAGTAGAGAGGATTCATCCCTGGGAGGGCAGGGATTTTTGTCTTTTTATTCATCATGTATACCCTATAACATATCAAATAGTCAATACACATTTTGTTGAATGAATAGGAGCGAGTCAGTGTAGACAGCTGGGGGGAGGGTATGTGTGAAAGGACTAGCAGCACGATGAGGTAGGTGCCTGTGGAGGAGTGGAGAAGAGGAAGGCAGAAACCAAAGTATGGAGGTTTGTGTTT
>NW_007728717.1:118706-122297 GCF_000696425.1 Galeopterus variegatus | reverse complement strand
ACACTGAGGGTTGCGATCCGTTGCCGGTCACAAAAAAAGACAAAAAGGAAAAAAAAAAAGTATGTATTGAACTGTGAACATTCTTGAACATTGAATTCAGCTGAAGACTTATGGATTAATTTGTTTACTCCTTCACCAAATATTTATTACTCAATAATAAATCCCTGTGTGTCAGGGATTGTGTTAGACATCAAGGATATAACAATGAGCCATTTAAATAATTTCCCTGCTTAGTGTCTATGAAACATACAGACAAGTAACCTGGCAATTACAATTGTGATTAGTGGGGAAGTTTAAGGTGTTATAAGAACACATAGGAGAAGTACCTTATACAGACCTGTACAGTTGATGAAGAGTTCAAACAAGATGAGTAGAAGTTAGATAAATGAAGAAGTACTGGTGTAGTAGGGGATGGAAAGGAAAGACTCTGGAGTGACTCCTCAAGGCCAAGGTGATATGAATGTGGACCTTGAAGCCATTAACAGAGATATGGATGGAGGGAGAAGGTGCAGGCACTGGTGGGAAGATGAGTTCAGTTATGCTGTGTTGGGTTTGAGATGCCTGTGGGACATCCGGATGGAGATGAAGGCTACATGGATTGTGGGTTCACGAGAGATATATATTTGGGAGCATCAGGGTAGTTCTTCAGGCCATGGACATAGTTGAGATCATCCAGGGAGAGTGGACAGAAAGAAGATGGAAAGAGACAAATTCTTTAAAGGGGCCAGAAAAAGAAGAAAATTCTAGGGAAGAGACTGAAGGAGTGACTGGACAGGAAGAAGAAAGAACCAGGAGAGCATGAAACCAAGAGAACAGAACAAGGAGCCAGAGGAAGGCAGAAGGAGGAAAGTAAGAGGTGACCAACTTAGGAACTGTTGCTGAGTCCCAGAATGATGAGAATTAAAAAATATTTGTTGGATTAGGCAATATGGGTGTTGCTGGGGACTTGGCAAGAGCAATTACAGTGGAGGGGTTGGTGGCGGAAACCAGACTGGATTGGTTGCAGGAGGTAATAGGAAATTCAGAGATGTATCCTGCCAATATCTAGCAGCTCAATAAATGTCTGCATTAGAGGGAATTGGTGGGTACATTATGCTTAGCCAATGTTTTCCACCAGGAGGTAATAGGAAATTCAGAGATGTATCCTGCCAATATCTAGCAGATCAATAAATGTCTGCATTAGAGGGAATTGGTGGGTACATTATGCTTAGCCAATGTTTTCCACATGCCTAATGGATTCTCCTATGGAAAATGTCTCTCATTGAGTTTATAAATGACAATGAGGATTAATACTAAGTATCTCGGAGAGAGAGAGTGGAAAATGAAGAGTCTTTTCCTTATCATAATGAGCCTATTGAGGACCTTATTGTGTCCCTGGTTTTTCCTTTATTCTATATACATTTCCTTTAGATACCCTGGACAAAATGACTGCAAGGTGCAGGGAAAGGGGGACTTTCCATGCTTCTCCATGCTTCTAGGTGGGAATTCTAAAGAAAAAGAGGAGACAAATCCCCTAGAAGACAACTACATAGCCACAGATCTTCCTGGTGCCTTTACACAAGATTTACCATTTATATCAAATCAGTTTGCACTGCCAGTGTGTAATAGCCAATACTAAATTTACGAGGGAGCTGAAGTTACCTATTCTAGCCCTTCAAAGGTATTGAATGTAACCAGCATTTTTATTATCTGAAAAACAGATATTCATATTTATTCAATTGTTTTCAAGAACTTCAGCGAGTAGGGAAATTATGAATGGTAGTAAGATGACATCTGTGGATTTTACAAGCATTTTAGCTTTACATAATAGACACAAATTGACCACGAGAGAGGCCATATAACGTGGTGGTAAAGAGCATGGGTTCTGGAGGTGAGAGATCTGTATTCAGATCCCAAAACTGCATTTAGTAGATATGTGTCCTTGGAGATGGTTTCTTAATATCTGTGTCTCAGTATCCTCCTCAAGTGTAAAATGGTGATTAAATAAAACAATGCATATTAAGCTCCTAGCATAATGCTTGGCATAAAGTATGTACTTAAAACAGGTCAGTGATTATATTGCCCAAGACTACAAATCTGGAATCCAAATTTCGCAAACACTGCTTATATATAATACCCTCTTTAAACCTATAGCCACATGGACATAGTAGGGTTGGTATATACTTTTATGTACTGTAAAGGATTACCTGTTAGTTTGGCTTTCTTATTCTGCCATTGGCTCCTTTTAATATTCCCATTACCTCAAATTTATTCATCAAATCAATTCTCAATTTTCTTTTCAGATATTTGAGCTCTCTTTCACTTACAAAAGACAGAAACCCAATTGAAACAAATCTGAGCAAAGGAAAACAAATTCGAGCTAAGGTTTGTGTAATCAGGATGTCAGGGGTGGAGTGAGTGTAGGTTCTCAAAAAATATCATCTCTCAGGTCTGACTTTTCTTTCTGGGTGGCCTTTTTCACTCCTACTGCAGCTTGGCTTCTTGCATATGGCAAGAGGACAGTGGGAACATGGCTCGTGGGAAAATGGGAACAGTTTCAGAATTATGTCATCCCTGTTTAGCAGCCCCAGAGGAAAGAGAAAACATCTCTCTCCCTGCACCTGTGTATAAAATCTAAGAGAAGGTGGCTGATGAAAACGACTTGTGTCGTGTGCCCATTACTGGGACAACCACTGTGGCCAGAGGGATGAGTATCTACAATCGGCTAGGTCTGGGTCTCATGCCCACCCTATGGCCAGGAAGTGGAGTACTATAATCGGCAACATAATGAGAAACACATGGAGTGGAGCGGGGTAGCTCTCCAAAGGAAAGAGTCGCCATTAGTAGAAGAGAGGAAAGGAGTTGATGGGCAGATTAAGAAAAAACATGTCCACTCTATCCTCTCAACTGAACCACCAGGACCTTTTGATTTGTTTTATATCTCTCCCTTATCCACAAGAGCAAATTAATTACTAATTTCTAATTATTTTTCCTTCTAATGTTTCTCATCTTCCTCCTGACCATTACAAATGCATCACCCTAATCTGGATCTTTGTGACCTCACACGTGTTTGTGTCAATAAATTCCAAATTGGCCTCCCTGCCTTATTTCTGTAAGACTAATCCTCCTGAATTCTGTACCCAAATGCAGTTTCTTAAAATCACCAATTTCATAATCATTACCATAAAAATGATAATGTAAGCATTTAATTTTCATATTTTTATGTTACTTTTACATATTATCAAAGAATAACCTCATGTGGAAGAATAATTCTTGATATATAATATATTGGCTTTTATTAGATTAATATAAAATTGTGCCTATAAACATGTAAAACAGCAAATTCACATCTTTGAATGGGTATGAAATCTTACTAGACGAACAGTGTTGATCACTTAGAAAAAGACCTGTCTTATAGGCCAGAAATTGAAACTCTTGGTAAACAGCATAGAAGGAATCTGTTTCTATTGGTCTTGACCATGAACGTGTCAAGATGTTAAGGAGGATGTCTTCTCAATGAGGCAGGCCAGTAACCACCTTGCATTTATAATTTACCTCTCACCATATACTAAAATCAACTCAAAATGGATTAAGGATTTAAATATACACCCC
>NW_007728717.1:112758-117295 GCF_000696425.1 Galeopterus variegatus | reverse complement strand
AATATCTCCTACTGCAGAATGTGATTGATTGGCAACCCTAGCTGCTGCACTCTGAATCTACTGCATTTGCACCAAGTCCACACTTCTCATGAATTGTTTTCAGCCATTGAGTGATTACAGCAGGGGTATTAAGGCAGGCCTATTCCTGTGAGATGTAAGACTCTTTTGAAAGACATCTTTGGCTTGAGGTCTTCTCATTGGCCTTGCTGATATTTTCCGAGAACATCATGGCAGTCTAAGACTCTTCCTAAGCAACCTTCCTTTCCTTCTCTCCTACACAGGGGTCAGACCTACATCATGTTCTGATTGATAGATCTCCCAGCCTTCTCTAATTTCTTCCTCATTTTCCCTTACAGGAATTTAACCTGCCCCAATCACAAATCTCTTGTGTATCTAATTTCATCTTGACATTTGCTATCTCTTGTGTATCTAATTTCATCTTGACATCTTAGATGATCCAGCCAACACACATAGTCCAGAAAGCAGGTGATAAGGTGAGGTTCTGAGTTTGGTTCACCCATTGTCGGGTGGGCAAACATTACTCCCTTGGGTGGTATGTGAGACATGGATAGTCCTTGGCACACAGTCATGGTGGAGGTGACCTGGGAAAATTTCCTGATTGAAAGGATTGCCTTTGCTGGTGCAATGATTCAGTCATTTGGAAGATATGGGGGAACAATGCATACAAAGACAGAGAGTTGCTGGCTATTACTAAGCTGAATTGATGCTCTGCAGAAAGACAATGGGAATCAGAGTCCTTAGTCTACATATGAGAACCCTCATACAAGTATATTGCAGTGAAGAGAGGACACAGATGAGCACAAACACATGATCTCATAGTCAGAATGACACAGCTCCAGAGACATTAAATAATCAAGGCAGGTCTATTACGCTAAGATCAGGGTCCTGGTTGGGAAAGCCTGGGACCCTGATTTATGGGATAGAGACATCTAGATGGATGCTTCTGAGGGTACTGGTTCTGAAGTCCCCTCTGAACGTTAAGAACTGCACTTGCAGAAGCAGCCTGCTCTTCTCTAGTAGAGCTGGCCCTTGTGTATTGTTAGATGTTGTGGAGTCCCTTCTCCCTTAAGGCAACCGGTGGCCCCCTCAGAAGCCCTACCTCTTCTCCTGGCTGTTAGGTCAATAACTTAAGGTTAAATACCAGCACAATCTGGCTGGAAAGGGCTGGACCTGAAAAGAGAGAAACTATACACTGAAGGAACTAAAAGAACTAGCTAGTACGTATTTGCAAAAACAAGGTGGTATACCTGAGATTATATTCTGAGGGTACTTTATCAAGGGGGCCAGATATGGGACTGGATAAACAAGAATTCATTGACTTGTTCGTAATTTTTTGGGACACAGGATTTAATAGAGAGAAACTATACACTGAAGGAACTAAAAGAACTAGCTAGTACGTATTTGCAAAAACAAGATGGTATACCTGGGATTATATTCTGAGGGTACTTTATCAAGGGGGCCAGATATGGGACTGGATAAACAAGAATTCATTGACTTGTGCGTAATTTTTTGGGACACAGGATTTAATACCCTAGCAAGAATCCTGGGGGATGGGGTGGTTCTTAGAGGCTTGAAGTAAGTGATGGCTAATGTAGAGTGAAGTAGAAATGCTTGAGCTATCCTGGCATATGGTAGAAGTAATAAAGAGGCTGAGGAAGGTAGGCAAGTAAGAATGGCTAATTCATGTGAGACCATAAAACATACCAGTTGATTATGTTCCATGGCAGAGCACAGAAGACACACGATTCACCCAGGCCATCAGGAAAGCACTGGTGAGAGGGGTACCGGCATCACAGTGGTGGCTCTCCTTCACAGTTCAGACTGATAGTAGGAGAGGCAGTCATGGAGCTGGGCCATTTATATTCATGGGGATGATGAGTTTCAATGTAATAAATGCCACAGTAATTGTAATGACCTTCAAGGCATGAGAAACAGCCAAGAGGCTTGAGCTGTGGGAGTTGTGGAGATGGTAATAGAGCATGATATCTCTAGGAGAAAAATAGACAGCAACATCACGGCTCATATATACTATGATGATTTCCCCAAAGGGATCTGTGGCTGTTGAGTTGGGCGATTGTACACTGGGGAAGGGAAAATACACAGACATTTTGAGGACTATTGGTCATACAGTCTGAGTTGACATTGATACTTGGAGACCTAAAACATCATCCTAATTCTAATAGAATGAGGGAGGCCTACGGGAATCAGTTAATAAATAGTTCTGGCTAAAGTCTGGCTCAGAGTAGGCCTGCTGGGTTTGTGCATGTACCCAGTGGTCACTTCCCCTGTTCCTGAAATGCACTGATATACTTGGATGTTAGAGACCCTCACATTGGGTTCTTAGGCTGTGGGTTAAAAGATATAGTGAGGAAGGCCAAGTAGAAACCTTTGAAACTGTTCTCTCACTTCCCCTTCTCTCCCAGCCAATATAGTAAGTCCGAAACAATATCACATCCCTGGATGGGTCATATGGAAAGACTGAAGACTACTGCAGGCTTAAACAAGCAGTAGCTTCAATTATAGCTACTGTGCCAGATATTGTTTAAGTGCTAGAGCAGATCAAGAAATCTTCATGTAAATTGTATATGGCCTAGTGATCTGACAAAAGCATTCTCTTCAATTCAAATCAGGAAAGAATATCAGAAACAGTCTGTATTCACATGGGATGGCCAACAATGATCATTTACAGTGTGCCCACAGGACTATGTTAACTTTCCTGCCCTCTGTCATAATAGCATACTTTTAAAAGTTCATGGAAAGATTTGTATTATATATTTTTTAATTTAACTTTTTAATTTTAACATTTAATTTAAACATTGTACATATTCTTGGGGCACACAGTGTTGTTTCAATACATGCGTATACTGCATAATAATTATCTTAGGGTAGATAGCATACTTTTGTACCCATTGAACACCACTTCTCCTCTGTACACCCCTGCCCTCAACCCCTGTCCCACTCCTCCAGGCTTCTGGTAATCATTATTCTACTCACTACTATAAGAGCCACTTTTTTTTTTTTTAGACTCTACATATAAGTGAGATCCTGCAGTATTTGTTTTTTTGTGCTTGGCTTACTTCACTTAACATGGTTTCCAGTTCCATCCATGTTGCTGCAAATGATAGGACTTCATTTTTTTAAACAGCTGAATAGTATTCCATTGTATATACATACCACAGTTTTCTTTATCCATTCATCTGTTGATGGGCATTTAAGTTGATTCCATCTCTTGGCCATTATGAATAGTGTTGCAATAAACATAGGAGTGCAGGTGTCTTTTTGATATGTTTATTTCATTTCTTTGGGGTATATACCCAGGAGTGGAATAGCTGGGTCATAAGGTAGATCTAATTTTAGTTCTCTGAGGAACTCCATACTGTTTCAATTGGTACAATGGCTGTACCAATTTACATTCCCACCAATAATGTTGGAGAGTTCCCTTTACATTCCCACCAACAATGTAGGAGAGTTCCCTTTTCTCCACATGCTCATCAGCATTTGTTATTTTCTGTCTTCTTGATAGTAGCCATTTAAACTGCTGTAAGGTGATATCTCACTGTGGTTTTAATTTACATTTCCCTGATGAGTGGTGATGTTGAGCACTTTTTCATGCACCTGTTGGCCACTTGTATGTCTTCTTTTGAAAAATGTCTGTTTGGGTCCTTTGCCCATTTTTTAATTGGGTTATTTGGGTTTTTGCTGTTGAGTTGTTTGAGTTCCTTATGTATTCTGGATATTAGCCTCTTGTCTGATGTGTAGTTTGCAAACACTTTCTTCCATTCTGTAGGTTTTCTCTTCACTTTGTTGATAGTGTCTCTTTCTGTGCAGAAGCTTTTAGTTTGATGTAGTCCCATTTGTCTATTTTTGCTTTAGTTGCCTGTGCCTTGGGGGTCTTGTCCAAAAAAGTGCTTCCCATTATCATTTTGTGTAGCATTTCCCATTTTCTTCTAGTAGTTTCAAAGTTTCAGGTCTTAAATTTATGTCTCTAATCCTGTGCCTTGGGGGTCTTGTCCAAAAAAGTGCTTCCCATTATCATTTTGTGTAGCATTTCCCGTTTTCTTCTAGTAGTTTCAAAGTTTCAGGTCTTAAATTTATGTCTCTAAAACATTTTGGTTGATTTTTATGTATGGTGAAAGATAAGGGTCTAGTTTCAACCTTCTGCATGTAGACATCCAGTTTTGCCAGCACCATTTATTGAAGAGGCTGTTTTTCCCCACTGCATATTACTGGCACCTTTCTTGAAAATCAGTTGGTTGTCAGTGTGTAGGTTTATTTCTGAGCTTTCAATTCTGTTCCATTGGTTTGTCTATTTTTATGCCAGACCATGCTGTTTTGGTTACTATAGCTTTATAGTATATTTTGAAGTCAGGAAGTGTGATGCCTCCAACTTTGCTCTTTTTGTTCAAGATTGCTTTAGGTATACAGGGTCTTTTGTGAGTCCATATACATTTTAAGATTGCTTTTTCCTATTTCTATAAAGAATATCATTGGTATTTTTTTTTTTTCCTTTTTTGTC
>NW_007728717.1:103990-111832 GCF_000696425.1 Galeopterus variegatus | reverse complement strand
GAGCGGCCGGTCTGTTTGTGGGATCCGAACCCTCGGCGGGAGCGCTGCTGCACTTCCCAAGCGGCGCACTGTAGCAGTGTGCCACCGGGCCAGCCCCATCATTGGTATTTTGATAGGGATTTCAATGAATGTTTAGATTGCTTTGGGTAATATGGACACTTTGATGATGTTAATTCTCCCCACCCCGAACATGGGATCTTTCCTTTATTTGAATCCTCTTTAATTTTTTCACCAATGTTTAATAATTTTCATTGTACAGGTCTTCCACTTCCTTGGTTAAATCTACTTTTTTTTTTCTTTTGGTAGCTAATGTGAATGGGATTACTTTTTTGATCTCTTCTTCAGCTATTTTTTTATTGGCATATATGAATACTATTGATTTTTGTGTATTGATGTTGTATCCCACCACCATACTGAATTCATTTATTAGTTCTAGTAAGTTTTTGATGAAGTCTTTAGAATTTTCTATGTATATGATTATGTCATCTGCAAATAAGGATAGTTTTACTTCCTCCTTTTTGATTTGGATGTCCTTTATTGCTTTGTCTTGCCTTATGGCACTGGCTAGGACTTCCAGTACTATGTTGAACAAGAGTGGAGAAAGTGGACATCCTTGTCTTGTTCCATATCTTATGAGAAAAGTTTCCAATTTTTGTCCATTCAGTATGATATTAACTGTAGATTTTGTTGAGTGTTTTTTATCATAAAGGGTGTTGGATTTTATCAAATGCTTTTTTGGTGTCTACTTAAATGATCATATGGTTTTTTCCTTCATTCTGTTGTTGTGATGTATCACATTTATTGATTTGCATATATTGCATGTGTTGAACCATCCCTGCATCCCTGGATGAACCCAACTTTATCATGGTGAATGATCTTACTAATGTGTTGTGGGATACTCTTTTTACTAGTATTTTGTTGAGGATTTTTTCATCTGTGTTCATTAGAGATATTGGTCTGTAGTTTTCTTTTCGTGTTGCATTTTTTTCCAGTTTTGGTATGAGGGTAATGCTGGCCTCAAAGAATGAGTTTGGACATATTCCCTCCTCTTCAAGTTTTTGGAAGAGCTTGAGAAGAATTGGTATTAGTACTTCTTAAATGTTTGGTAGAATTTGGCAGTGAAGCCATCTAGTTCTGGGTTTTCTTTATTGGGAGACTTTTAATTACTGCTTCAATCTCATAACTTGTTATTCTTCTGATTAGGCTTTCTAGTTCTTCACGATTCAACCTTGGTAAGTTGTATGTATCTAGGAATTTATTCATTTCTTCTAGATTTTCCAGTTTGTTTGCATATAGTAAGTTTGTTTGTTCATAGTAGTCGCTTATGATCCTTCATATTTCTGTGGTATCAGTTGTAATGTCCCCCTTTTCATTTCTAATTTTATTTGAGTCTTTTCTCTTTTTTCCTTAATTAGTCTGGCTAAAGGTTTACCAATTTTGTTTATCTTTTCAAAAAACCAACCAACTCTTTGTTTCATCAATCTTTTGTACTTAAAAAAACCTCTAATTCATTTATTTCTGCTCTGCTCTTTGTTATTTCTCCCCTTCTACTGATTTTGGGTTTGGTTCATTCTTGTTTTTCTACTTCCTTGAGGCATAATGCTAGGTTGTTTATTTGAAGTCTTTCTCTTTTTTTGATATAGGCATTCATTGCTATAAATTTGCCTCTTGGAACTGCTTCTGCTCTATCCCATAGGTTCTGATATGTTGTGTTGACATTTTCATTTCTCTACAGGAATTTTTCAATTTGCTTTTTGATTTCCTCTTTGACGTATCCATTGTTTAGGAACATGTTGTTTAATTTCCATGTATTTGTACAGTTTCCAGTGTACCTTTTGTTGTTGATTTTTAGTTTTATTCCATTGTGGTTGGACAAGATAGTTGATATGATTTTAATTTTTAAAAATTTGTTGAGACTTATTTTGTGACCTAATATATGATCTATTCTACAGAATGTTCCATGAGAAGAACATGCTGCTGAGAAGAATGTGTATCATGCAGGTGTTGGATGAAATATTCTGTATATGTCCATTAGATCCAATTGGCCTAGAGTAGTGATTAATTCTGATGTTTCTTGGTTAATTTTCTGTCTGAATGATCTGTCCTTTGTTGAAAGTGGGATATTAAAGTCCTCAACAATTATTGTGTTGGAATCTATCTCTCCCATTATGTCTAATAGTAATTGCTTTATACATCTGGTGCTCTGGTGTTGGGTATGTATATATTTCGAATTGTTATATCCTCTTGTTGAATTGATCCCTTTATCATTACATAATGACCTTCCTTTTTTTTTTTTAACTTTCCTTGGCTTGAAGTCTATTTTATCTGATACAAGTATAGCTACTCCTCTTATTTTTTGGTTCCAGTTGCATGATACATCTTTTTCCATCACTTCACTTTCAGTTGATGTGTGTCTTTTTATTTGAAGTGAGTATCTTGTAGGCAGGATATTGTTTGTTCTTGTTTTATAATTAATTCAGCCACTCTGTGTCTTTTTAACTGAGGAATTTAATCCATTTACATTATTTTTATTTTTTTTTTTTAGCAAACAACTATCATTTATTGAGATCACTATGAGCCAGACATGGTAACAAGGGCTTTACATAAACCTCATATGTGCACTTTTGTCACAGTGAGCTCAAAGGCAGAGAAAATTTCATACAACCAGAAAACAAGATTTCATAATATGCCTTTATTTTGTCCTTCAAAAGTTAATTATAATTGGTGACTGGTTTTCTTAGATACTTCTCTCATGTTCAAGAGAGGGGAAGAATTTAGCCTTTAATTTAAAAAAGACCAAACAAACACAAGGGGGAGGGAGATGACCTTAACTACAAATAATATTCCACTGTTCATTATTGCCATAAAACTCCAAGCTGGTTGTTCTTCCAGATGCTCTCTTTTGATGGCTGACAGTTTTATATTTACAAGTTTGAAACAATGCTGCTATTTTATTCATAGATTCTCCGAGGTTCCTGTAGAACCACACCACCTTCCGTCATGGCAGTCTGTAGTCGTTTCATCAAGTCTGAGGCTGCCTCCCAAGGGGTTGGCTGATAGACCATGAAGTTGATTCCTGCCTCTAAGCATCGCTCTGCTAGCACTCGTCGTATACTTTCACAAGCCACCACATTTTTGGTGTGGTAAAGGTGCTTTTTAATAGCCCATTCACGAGTGGATGCCAAAACCAGAACCTGGCTATTCCGATGCTCAACAAGCGGTTGGCTGATAGACCATGAAGTTGATTCCTGCCTCTAAGCATCGCTCTGCTAGCACTCGTCCTATACTTTCACAAGCCACCACATTTTTGGTGTGGTAAAGGTGCTTTTTAATAGCCCATTCACGAGTGGATGCCAAAACCAGAACCTGGCTCTTCCGATGCTCAACAAGTGCTTCTACATGATGCTGAGTCCTTATAACTTGCAACCTGTGCCAGAACTCACGTCCCCCAACCCTGCTCTTTCCTGGCTACAGCTAACAGCTCCAGATTCCAGGGGTTCTGGTTGGTGAACTCTGGGGCAACAGCTTCAATTTCCGCAGGGCCCACTTCAGGTTTCACTGCCAGCGTGGAACCGGTTGAGAGGGCTGTGAATCCACACTCAGGGCTCCTGCAGACCGACAACAACTCCCAAAATCGCGACCGAAGTGCCATAGCTAAAAAAAATCTCAGGCAAAGCCTTGGAAAAGCCTCCCCTCCTTTTCCTCACCGGTGTCTCAGAGGCTTGCTGGCCGTAGCCATACTGACTCGTGGAAAAATCAATAATCCATTTACATTTAGAGTTATGATTTATATAGAGAGACTTGTTAATGTCATTTTGTTACCTTTTTTCTGGTTGTTTTATAGATCCTTTTTTGCAGATCTTACTGTCTTCTTTTGTGGCTGAGTAGTTTTCTTTAGCAGTATATATATTTTTTATTTTTATAAATATTATATATAATATATATTGATATAATTGATATTATGAACATATAATTAACATATAAATTATATATATATATTGGCCAGTACAGGAATCGAACCCTGGACCTTGGTGTTATCAGCATCATGCTCTAACCAACTCAGCTAACTGGCCAGCCTCTCTAGCAGTATATTTTGATTTCTTGCTGTTTTTTTTAAAATTATGTCTCTTATAAGTTTTTGTGTTATGGTTACCATGAGGCTTACAAAGAACATGTTATAACAGATTATTTTAAACTAATAACAACATAACTTGGATATCAAAAAAAAAAAAGAGTAAAAACAAAGCCAACTATATGCTTTGACCTTATTCCCCCCAATTTTTGATTTTGTTTTTTTCTTTTTTTTAATAGGTTATGAATATTCATGGGGTACAAAGCTGGACATTTTATTGTCTCAAGTTACATCTTTTTTTTTTTTTGACCAGTAAGGGGATCGAAACCCTCTGCATGGTGTGGTCCGCACCACGCTCAGCCTGTGAGCGCACCGGCCCTCCCTATATAGGATCCGAACCCGTGGCCTCAGCACTACCAGCGCCGCACTCTCCCGAGTGAGCCACAGGGCCAGCCCTCAAGTTACATCTTTTAATATTGCCTATCTCTTATATGGTTGTTGTATTTGTTACTGTCTTGTTAGGCTTGTCCTTTAGTCTTCATACTAAGGATATAAGTGGTTTGTTCACTACCCTTACAACATTGGAGTATTCTGAAATTGTGTACTTTAACAGTGAGTTATGTATGTTAGAATGTTTTCTTGCTGCTCCTTAGCCTCATTTTCTTTCAGATTGAAGAACTCCCTTTAGCATTACTTGTAAGGCAGGTCTAGTACTGATGAATTCCCTCAGCTCTTGTTTGTCTGGGAAAGACTTTATATTGCCTTTGTATTTGAAGGTTAGTTTTGCTGGATACAGAATTCTTAACTGACAATCCTTTTCTTTCAGCACTTTGAATATATCATCCTATTCTTTTCTGGCCTGTAGCGTTTCTACTGAGAAATCCACTAAGAGACATATTGGGGCACCATTGAATGTTATGTGTTTTTTTTTTTTTTTTTTATTCTCATGTTGCTTTCAGTATTCTTTGTCTTTGGTTTTTAATAATTTGATTATGATGTGCCTTGGGGTGTTCCTCTTTGGCTTGAATTTGATTGTTGACCTCTGAGCTTCGTGTACCTGGGTGTTGTCAACTTCTTTTGTTCCTGGGAATTTTTTCAGTCATTATTTCCTTGAATATGCTTTCTAGATCTCTTCCTTTTTTGTTTCCTTTGGGTATGACAATTACCTGGAGGTTATTTCACTTGAGGGAGTCCCATAATTTCTGCATTTCTTTTTCATTTTTTCCTTATTCTTTTTTTTGCTCCTCTGATTGGGTAATTTTATTTATATGTTCTGTCTTTGAGCTCAATGATTCTTTCCTCTGATCAAGTCTGCTGTTTGAGCTTTCTATTGAGTTTTTCAGTTCAGATAATGTAGTCTTTATTTCTAGAATTTCTATTTGGTTTTTTAAAAAATTTCTATTTCTTCTTCAAGTTTCTCCTTCTGCTCCTGAATTGTTTTCCAGATATCATTTACTTTTCTATCTGTATTTTCTTGTGACTCCCTGAACATCCTTAAGAAGGTTATTCTGGATTCTCTGTCAGACATTTCATAAATCCACTGTTCTTGTGGGTTCATTGATAGTGCTTTTTTGTTTCCTTTGGTTCTTCTCTGTTCTTTATGAATCCTTGTGTCCTTACATTGATTCCTGGGTATTAGGGGAGATGGCTACCTCTTACAGGTTTATAGATGTTCTTTGGTAGTGTTAGACCTTTACTGGTTAACATCAGAACTTTGTCTTTGGTCTGTTCCCCCCCCACACACATTCTGTGGGGAATTAATAGCTACCACCATTACTTAAACTTTGCACTGGAACTAATTTGCTGTCCTGTGATTAATTCCCAAATTAGGGGAAACTTCCTATGGGGACTGGAACTTGAGCTCTGTGCCTGAGTTCGATTGCTGATTTGCTTCTGTTTCTCAAACTGTGGAAAGCTTTTTTCTGTGGATTGGATTTTAATTGCCAGCTTTTTAGTTACTTCTGAGTCTTGTGGGGTCACTACAGACACAACTGGGCTGTGTGGAAATTCTGTCCAAGGACTGAGTCTTTTCTGCAAATTGTACCTCCTGCAGTTCTGTTGCCCTTATCAGTCTCCACTGTGTGGTGCCCATGCTAATCAGAAGGCAGATAAGCTGTCTACGCTGTGCCCCAATGCTCCCTGGTGAGTTAGCCTCCACTTCCCCCAACCCCCAAGCCCTGGCACTCCACGTGTTTCCCATGGGGCAATTGTGCACAAGTCCCCAGAGAAGACTCACTGACCTCTGGGTGGCTCCCTTCTAATATCAGCTGCAGCCAGCCCCTCATTCCTATGTGGGTCCAGGGGAAGCTTGCTAGTGGTTTTGCTGGCTGGGGAGATGGAATGGCGCACTCTGAAGCACCTTCTCCTCTGCAGACTCCATGTAGCTTTACTCAAAGGGTGCTGCTGCAACTTCGCCATCTCCTGGTATGCTCCGTGTGCCGCAGCTGCTTCTTGCCTTGTACCATGTCGGCCCCCAAAGCCACCAAGGCTTGGAATGGCTTGAGCGTTCCCTCCTTCCTCTTGCTGTGGCCTTTCACACCTTCATGAACTCCCCAAGTCTCTCCTCAAGCTTCAGCAATCTCAGGATGGCAGTTTTTGCATCTTAAAAGTTGTAAATTGACATGTTGTGGGGGGAAATGATACTGGAGTTCATCTATTCTGCCGTCTTGATCTCGTATTATCTTTTAATTCCATTTTTCCATGAACTTTTTGAAATATCCTTATGTAGTTTGATAAGGTCCAGACCACCTGCACATCCCACAGAACCATCACACTGATGCCATCATTTCATCGATGACACGGTCATGTGCTCCAGAGGGTGGGAGATAAAGATTCAGGAAACTGCCACTTCAGTGAAGTTTTTAAGCGTCAATGGTTAGAATTATGTTGGGATAGCTCTCCAAAGTAAAAAAGAAAAAAAATTGCCCATCTTATATACCCTACCATAAAGATGGAAGCATAGTGCCTCCTCTTTGGGACCTGGAAACAATACATTCTACACCTAGAAACATTGCTCTGATGCATATATCAGGTGACATGGAAGGCTGCTAGCTCTGAGTGGGACCTGGAAAAGAAAAGGACTCTGGTAGGTTTAGGCTGTGGTGTAAGCAGTCCTGCCAATAAGATCTGGAGAACACTATGGTGTTGTAAATGTCCATGGTAGGAAAAGATGCATTATGAAGCTTATGTTATGCTCCGATGTGGAAATCACAATGCAGGCCCCTGGAATTCTGGCTACTGCTGCTTTTGAATGTTCAGCAATAGAGGCCAATGCTGAACCTTTGATGTGGCACTATTCCTGGATGATACTCACAAACCACTTAGTGGCAAGTCAACTACATTAGGCCTCTCACATACTGGAAGGGTGCTATGGTATGAATGTTTGCATCTCCTCCAAATTTGTTGAAATCCTAACCCCCAAGGTGATGGTATATAGGCAGGGCCTTTGGGAGGTGATCCATTTTGGATCATGAGGATAGAGTCCTAATGAATTGATTAATGCCCTTATAAATAAGGCCCAAGGGAGTTGTTAGCCTCTTCCACTACGTGAGTTTACAGTGAGAAGATGTCCATATGTGAAGAGGGCCCTCACCAGACACTGAATCTGCTGGTGCCTTGATCTTGGACTTGCCAGCCTCTAGAACTGTGAGAAATACATTTGTTGTTTATAAGCTTCCAAGTTCATGGTACTTTGATATAGCAGCCCAAATGGACTAAGACAAAGGGTCAGTGGTTCACCCTCAGAGGGATAGATGACTTATTCTGGGTAT
>NW_007728717.1:94397-103401 GCF_000696425.1 Galeopterus variegatus | reverse complement strand
CACACAGCACAGCATCCAAACATGGGACCCATTTCACAGTAAAGGAAATGTGGAGTAGACCTGTGATCATATTGTCTACTGGTCATATCACATGCAGCACCATCCAGGGGCAGCTGGCTTCAGAAAATTCTAGAATAGCCTTTTAAAGGCACAAAGTGCCAGCTTGGTGGCAACACTCTAAAAGGATGAGGTACGGGGCCGGCCCGGTGGCGCACTGCGCTAGTGCGCCGCTTGGGAAGCGCAGTGGCGCTCCCGTTGAGGGTTTGGATCCCACATACAGACCGGTTCCCGCTCACTGGCTGAGTGAGGCGCGGGGGCAGTGCCGAGGGTTGTGATCCCGTTGCTGGTCCCGGTCCGGTACGGGGGCGACACTGAGGGTTGCGAACCGTTGCCGGACACGGAAAAAGACAAAAAGACAAAAAATAAAATAAAAAAAAATAAAAAATAAAAAAATAAAAGGATGAGGTACCATCCTTCAGGATGCAATATATGACAAAAAGACAAAAAAAAAAATAAAAAAAAAATAAAAAATAAAAAAATAAAAGGATGAGGTACCATCCTTCAGGATGCAATATATATATACATACTATAAATACACACACACACACACACACACACACACATACAGAGACCTTTATATGGTGCTACGTTCCCAGGTCCCCAGTAGGAAGACTACATGGGTCTTGGAACCAATGGTGCAAGCAGGAATAACCCCATCTACCATTATTCCCAATGACTCACTGGGGGATTGTGTACTTCCCATCCTTGCAACTCTTGAGCTCTGCAGACTTGGATGTCCTGGCCCCCAAAGAGGGTATCATCTTGCCATGGGACACAGCATGGGTCCCACTGAACTATAAGCTATACCTGCCACCAAGGCATTTTGGGCTACTTGAGTCCAGGGACTAGTCTGAGAGAAGAGGAGTCACCACACTGGCAGAGGTAATTGACCTTGATCATCGGGAGGAAGTAAGGCTGCTTTTACACAATGGGAACAGAGAGGCGATATGTGTGGAATCCAAGTGGTACAGTTGGGCATCTCCTGGTATTCTCTCGCTCCCTCCAATAGACACATCCAACAAGTCCAGCTTCAGAAGAATGTGATTACCAACAGTATGATTATCAGACCCTTCAGGAATGAAGGCTGGGTCACACTACAGGTAATCCACCAAGACCTGCCAAGGTAACAGATATATTACAGGGAATTTAGAATGGAGATGGGAGAGTATGAGTACAGTTGCAGGCATGTGATCAACAGTAGTGATGTTCCACTAAGCTGGACTTTCCAAGTTCATCTTTTGGAAATGTGATCCATGGGAACCATAGAGGAGCAGCTCCCCAATTCTTGTGGAGAAGATTTGTGTGACTATGAAGAATGTGCCACTTAGATCTCCTACTGTAGGGAGTACAACTGACTGATGTCCCCAGCTGCTGTGTTCTAAATACACCACTGCATGCTCTGAGGCCATACTTCCTATGGTCCGCTTCCAACCTGTGAGGGCACATAGCAGGGATATTATGGCAGGCCATTCTTGTGAGACACAGGACTCCTCTGATAGATGACTTTGGCCTGAGGATTCTCCATGGCAGTCTAAGCTCTTCCTATTGCACCTTCCTTCTTTCTTTCTCTCCTCAGGGATCAGGTGTGCATTACTGTCTGATAGCTCTCTCAGCATCTTCCCTCTTCCTCCCCATTGTCTTTCACAGGCATT
The DNA here is from genome assembly GCF_000696425.1 of Galeopterus variegatus. Taxonomy (NCBI): domain Eukaryota; kingdom Metazoa; phylum Chordata; class Mammalia; order Dermoptera; family Cynocephalidae; genus Galeopterus; species Galeopterus variegatus. The sequence goes on along the minus strand of NW_007728717.1, from coordinate 101,689 downwards.
TCTTCCGATTTCTTGCAAGTCTAATCTGATCTTGGTGTCCACTTCTTGGAGGACCTACATTAACACAGTTAGGCATAAATTTACCCATTTTATAGATGAGGAAACTATGCTTCAGAGAAGTTAAATAACTTGCATAAGGTTATATAGCCAGGAAGTGTCAAAGCCATGACTTAAATCCAAGATTACCTGGCTTTGAAGCCTATATGCCTAGATTTTATATTCCTGTTTTCCTTCTTCTGCAGTTTCTGTTTGTTTTATTCTCCCCTAGTCTCCTGGAAAGGTTTTTGAATATTCTAATCTGTCTTTGTCCTGCAAAAGGTAGGAGGGATTTTTTTACAATACTTGTAACAGAGTGTGAAAGGAAAAACTTTGTAGTTATGTGGTTAACGTTGGTTTTTGAAGTAAGACAGTCCCTAGTTGCTATGGTTTGAATATCTGTCCCCTCTGAACTCATGTTGAAACTTAATTCCGAATGTTACAGTACTAAGAGGCAGGGTCTTTAAGAGGGGATTGGGTCATGAGGGCTCTGCTCCTAATAATAGATTAATCCACTCATGAATTAATGGATTACTGTGTTAACAGATTAATGTGTTATCATGGGAGTGGGTCTGTTATAAAAGCCACTTTGGCATGCCCTAGTCCCCATGTGATGCACTGCACTGCACTACAGAGTCTTCACCAGCAAGAAGGCCCTCACCAGATACAGTCCCTTGACCTTGGACTTCTCAGCCTTCAGAGCTGTAAGAAATAAATTTCTTTTCTTTATGAATTACCCAGTCTCAGGTATTCAATTATAGCAACAGGAAACAAACTAAGATACCAGGGAGAAGGAGAAACTCATGAGACAGAGTTGGGGCTGCTTTGCTGAGCTTCCCTTCCCAGCCTGGAGAGTCTCCCTGGAGAGTTAACCCTTGAAAGTTTAGGGTTTCATTTTATTTTTATTTTTATTTTTTGTCTTTTGTCTTTTTTCCGTGTCTGGCAACGGATCGCAACCCTCAGTGTTGCCCCCGTACCGGACCGGGGACCGGCAACGGGATTGCAAACCTCGGTGTTGCTCCCGCGCCTCGCTCAGCCAGTGAGCGGGAGCCGGTCTGTATGTGGGATCCGAACCCTCAGACAGGAGCGCCAGCCGCGCTTCCCAAGCGGCGCACTATTAGGGTTTCATTTTATAAGGGAAACCACATGCCATTATACTCATTACCTTAGCAGAATATGTCCATCCTTCACCAAAATCTTCTATGATTTTGCAAGGTTTCCTCTTCTTAATTAAACAAAACACAAAATTTCTAAGGTTAACACTGCAATAACAATCAAAGGCTATCTGGAGGGCTGGCCCGGTGGCGCATTGCTACAGTGCGCCGCTTGGGAAGTGTGGTGGCGCTCCCGCCGAGGGTTCGGATCCCACATACGGACCGGCCGCTCACTGGCTGAGCAAGGAGCGGGGGCAGCACCGAGGGTTGCGATCCCGTTGCCGGTCCCGGTCCGGTACGGGCGCGACACTGAGGGTTGCGATCCGTTGCCGGGCACGAAAAAAAAGACAAAAAAAAAAAAAAAAAAAAGGCTATCTGGACTTGGTGGCTCAGGCACTGTGCTTATGGAATTCATTACCTTTTCTTGATCAGTTTCCCTCACCATATTGGCCTCAAGGAGACACTGCTCTTTTAATATTCTTATTCTCATGTGGACACAGGACTTTTGTTAAATTCTCTTTATAAAACTGGAATATCTGAATGGGGCATTAGTAAAGGATAGCAAAGGAAACCAACCTAAAGAGAACTATGAATCTATTTTAGGCAATATGACTTGCAAGTCAGAGTTTTATTCTCAGTCTTCAGTAGCCTTTCCATCTTTGGGCAGGATCACCCAGGTTCTTCCCTTCCTGGCCCTAAGTCGGCCTCTATTAGGTGAAAATTACGTTTTTTCATCAAGTGAGGCCAGTTAGCTTTCTGCCTTAAGGCCTGCTTTCTTTGTTGTTTCCCATTTCTTTTCTGAGGACCCCTGTTTACAATGAATGTTTGACACAAGAACAGCTTCACTATAATGCTGAAACTCTATCCCTTACCAGTAGAAATGAAGCTTCCAGAGTGTATCTGTATCATAATTTAGCCTCTTCTCCTCTTTGTCTTCATCAATCTTCATCTTCATCAACATTCTTACAGATCATTCTCTACAGATCATTTCCATATTCTCATCAACATGCAAACATGCTGTGAGATACCATCTTTAAAAAAAGTCCACAACAACCAAATGTGCTCCCTTTATTCTACAACCCCTTTCAGGTTTTGGCTCTTTTCTTTGTTCTCCATTCTAGCCATACTCTTTTCTGTGCTAGCTGTCTCTACTGCCTCTCTTCTCATTCTCTCTTGAACCTTAGAATTATATTCCTACCATTCCACTGAGATTGCTCCTATGAAGGTCCCCAGTGGCTTTCAGGTTATGAAATCCAGCATTCAATTCTCAATCCACATCTTACATGTCCTCTAGGCAATATTAACATAGTTGATCTCTCCCTCTTACCTGAAAAAATGATCTTCACTTGGTTTGGAGACAAAACATTCCTCTGGTTTTCTGCCTATGTCATGAACTGCTCCTTCTCATATTTCTTATCTCTAAATGTTGACTCAGGACTCAGACCTTCCCTTTGTCTGTATTCACACCCTGTTAGGGGTTGGCAAACTATTTCTGTAAAGGGCCATATGGTTTCTGTTGCATCTATTCAAGAAGCTCAAGACAGTATGTAAATGAAAGTTGAATTGATCATTGCCATGATTGCTACATTTATTCAATGCCTATTATGTGCCTTACATTGCTAAAAAATAATTTGTCAACCTAGTATCTCACCATAGTTACCTGAGCATTACTGGTGCTGCAATGGAGGAAGAGTTCCCTTCCTGTGTAGGGGAGAACAGGGAGTTCTATTCTGAAAGGTCCATATACTTCTCTAGGCCCTTGTGCCCAATTTTCTTTGAAAGTCAGGGATTTGGAAAGGCTCAAGGTTCAGGCAGACCTCTTTTTCCCCTATTAATGTCAGCATTTAGCCTTTGCTGATCATCTGGGAGTAGAACAGTGGGTGAGGGGGACAGCAGGAGGGTGCTCAGCAGCTGGGGGGAATGCGGGACAGCTTCACAGTAGGATCTGAGAACGAGAGAGGTTATTTATTGAGAGGGAGTGATTAAACTCCCAAAGTGAATTTTGAGAGACAGCTGCACAGAGAATAGAGACAGTGATTAGAACTAATTACTGTTGTTGTGGATGTTTTGCATTTCTACAGCACTCTGTATTTACAAAGTATTTTGTAATCACTTATTAACTCTTCACCACCAAAGCCTTGTTTCATGGGCAAAATTACTACATACATTTGTATGGGTCTTCTGGGAAGATTCTGAGTTGTTGTGGCCACATACTAGGCTAGAGGAGTCAAAATCCTCATTGCAGCTCTTTTATTCACGGTGACTTTGAGAATCCAAATAATGAAATCTTGAACGTTGTCTTACTCTGTAATTTTACTATGAAGAATAACTTATGGAGATGGTTCAGTGCTTTGCTAAAAGGCATCTAATAACAACACTAACCTTTCTAAACTTCAGTGTCCTCCAGATTCTAAAAAATAAAATTAATAATAGGGTCTGTATCATAGAATCTTTACAGGCCAAGTGCTTAGCATAGTGCCCAGCATATTTACTTAATAAATGTTAGCCATTATTAATACCATGACAAAATCTGTGTAATATATTTATTCTTATTGTCTGCACATGATTGTTTTAGTGTTCCTGACTTTGGATAAAGATGTATACAGATGACAGATGTTTGGTCACTTATTCAGCAATATCTGGGTGACTACCATTTATCAGGCATTGTTTTTGGAGCTAGGGATACACTGATGAACAAAAAAGGAGTTCCTGCTCTCATGAAGCTTATTTTTGAGGTGGTGTTGGAGACTCATGTTATAATGGTGGGGGGGCTTACATTCTAGTGGGAGTTAGGCTGGGATAGAGAGGAGAGAAGCAGTGATTAAGGCATATTTAGAAAATGTGTGGAGAAATCTTTTCTGAATTTTTATATAAAAATAGTATTTTGGTATAGTGATGGGTAAGTATATAAGCTATTTTATATAAAATTATTTAAGTATATATTTTAAAATATACTTACAAATTATAAAATATTTGAAGAAAAATTATATATAACAATATACTATATATTACATACAACACTATTATTTTATAATATATTATATATATAATAATGGTATTATTATATGTAATGTATAATATATACATATTATATATATTATATATAATACTACTATACTGAAATTTGTAAAAGTAGAAAAATTATCTGCAATTTCATCACTAATATTATTCTTTCTAAATTGCCCTAGCATATTTTTGTACATAGTTTACTCAGCAGAAATTTACTGAGCATCTATTTTGTGCCAGGCACCTACTTGATGTGAAATTCAACAGTGGTTAGGTTAGGCTACTGAGATTATGGGTACAATTAACTAAAAGGTAATTATGACACTCTTTTCCCTGACATCCCCTTCAGAAGGATCCTAGAGCCATACAGCTACTGGGAGACTGTTGAAAGGGGGAACAGATCAAAGTCCAACCCCCTTTTCCATGCTTGAACCTCTTACAACATCTCTGACGGTCTTGCTGCTCCAGCATGGGAAAAATGGGCTCAGTTTCAAGACATTTCGGCAAGACTTGGGGTTGCAGACGGCTCAGAGGGATGGCAGCAGTGGGAGAGAATATCACATAAAGGCATTCTGAACTCCCTTAGCCCAAGGTCTGCTTTGAAGGGATGAGACAGAGGAGCAGAATATTGGCCATGCTGAAAAATGCAGGTAGAGATAGTAGACTGAAGCTGGATTAAATCCCTGGGACATGCCAGGCACCCGAAGACCAGAGATAAGATTCTGGAGGTAGAGAGGAGCCCCAGTTTCTCTCCGTTGTCTTCCTACACTCAAGTAACTTTGAGGGAAATAGATGCCCCTATCCTACAACATAAAGACTTACACTTTTCTTCCTTTTGGTATTGGCTTATGGGTCAAGATGGAAGCCAGGGTCCCTTCCTAGATAAACCTTGAAACAAGTTAATTTTGCATTCCACAGGCTGAGGGTTTGGCCTCTTGCCCTCTTTTCCAGTTTCTACCAATGACTTCCCTGGCTGAGTTCTTGCCTAGATATGTCTCAAACTGGAATGCAGTTTTCCAATTTATTCCTCACTCTTCAGACACTGAAACAAAGCTTATGAACCATTTTTACATTTTAAAGATTACAACTAGAGTCATGAAATTGAAAAAGATGTCAAAAAGGTCATCTGGGCCAGTTCTTCTCCATGTCCCTGACCCTTGTCTAAAAAGCCCATTAGTTCCTTTGTCCTGCTTAAAACATCAGTTCCCTGATGGCAACATTCCAGAAATCTTCATACATACTAGGAATAAATGTCCCTGATCTTTATAAAGATGCATTTGGGGCCCTTGTGCTTCTTTCTGGCCCCTTTCCTGACATATCCCTTGATTGTTCTCTGGGGGTGAGCACTAGCTACAAAACCCTCCAACTCTCTCTATTCAGGATTCCAGGTGCCTCCTTTAGTGAGGAGGCTTCTGTACTCTGCTCTGATGTAGGAAATCCTGTAAGGGTAAGAACAAGAGATGGTAAATCATTTCAGGAGAAAACTCCCAAATGTGTGTCTGATCTGAGGTTCCTTCTGTTTCACCAAAGGGAAATTCAACCATGTCATCCCCTGACATGAAGAGACCCAAGGCATACGTCTACAGCAGCACTTAAGTACGCTGAGAAACCTGAACAAACAAATGGCTCCTGTGAATGCTGAGTACTTAAACTTCAGGCTTGGATTAAGCCCCAGACATTTTAGGAGATGACCAACAATTTTTCTTCTGTATTTTACGTGGAAATGCTAATTTCACTTGCAGAAGAGAAGTACCAAAATAGTATTCTTTATGACTATAACAGTAGAAATGTAGGAGTATGAAATTCATAATGTTATAGACAAATTAAGCATTAAATGCAAATATAACAGCAGAGTGGGCTGGGTATCCAGCTCTAAGCTGAAATTCTCTGAAAGGGTTACAATGGCTAGCTACTTCAGCTGACTAAACGGCCCCAGTATTAAGAAGAAAGGGAGTAAAAAGAGGGAGTAAAAAGAGAGCATGAAGAGGGACGAGGAGGCTGTATTAGGTTTGAGACATCTCTTCAGTTCTTCCCAGGAGGCTGTTCACAGATTTGAGCACTTACAGTGAATTCTCCAACTGTTGCATGTGCACTTGAGAGGTAATTTAATAGCTGTTACTTGGGGGTGATAATACAGACTGCTGCTTATGGTGACTATGACAACTTGAAGACATTTGATAACCTGCAAATCTGATTGCTTCAGTCCTCTACTCAAAATCCTTCAATCGATCCCAGTGCCAATAGCATAAATTACCCATCAGTCATTGGTTTGCTCATCTCGATCCTTTATTCCTTCCACAAATATTTATTAAGCAACAGACCCTGTGCTAAGTGCTGGAGATGTAGCAGTAAAGAAAACAGACAAGGGAGTCACACCCCTTTTGGAGTTTGTATCTTCTGGTGGAGACACACAATAAACAAATAATTTAAATGGAGATATTTTGACAATAAATCATTGTAGATCTTTTTCACAGACATCCTAACACAAATAATATTTTCAAAATACAATCATATTCTCCTGCGGCCATTCCAGCAATATGGCCCCCCCCTAAAAAGGAACATATGATAGAGGAGAAACTCCCTCTAAAGAAGAAGGTGAAATAAAAAGAAGAACTTTTCATTCAGAGTAGGAGAGTGAAGGTGGGAGGATGCAACAGAAATATTCAGATAGGGAGAAGGGTGACCTGAGATTCTTTGAGCTTGGTGGCAGGGTGCAAGCTTAGGAGAAACTCTATGTTTGGCATGGAAGTGGGGAAGGAAGAGTGGGTGACAGCACAGCATAGCAAAGGCAAGTGTCTAGGTGGAACTCCCGAAATAATTCTGGGTTTCCAGTGGTCTATATATAGAATGCAGAGATTCATAGTTCCTGTGTGACCCCAGATTACTGAGAGGACAGCAAGACCAAGGGACTTTGTGCCACTGGGATGATGGCAGTAATGAAGACTGGTGGCCTCAGAGTTCTGGTGATAGTGTTTGTCCATGCCAAGTGGATTCCGGGTTGGAAGCTGACAGACAGGGATGGATTAGAGATAAATAGGATGAGACAGCTCAATTGGCATCAAGCAGAAAAAGACAGCAGGCAGACCAGCTAGGCCT
>NW_007728717.1:91356-94245 GCF_000696425.1 Galeopterus variegatus | reverse complement strand
TTTTTTTTTTTTTTTTTTTTTTTTTTTTGCCACAAAGCAGAACCATAAAGTTTGCTGATTAAGACCTAAGTTTCAGGATCTTAAACCTCTGCTTAAAATCCTTCAATGTTTTCATTGCATTTTAAATGACTCCTAAATCCTTAACAGGGCTTAAAAGCCTCCATGGATGTGGCCAACACCTTCTTGCACCACTTCATTCTAGTCTCACTAGTCATAATAATAAAAAGCTAATATTCATTGAACAATTACTATCCTCACAACCACACTATGAGGCAGGTATAAGTGAGTTACCCAAGGTCCAGAGAGGTAACATAACTTTCCCAAGGTGACACAGCAAGTGGGGAACAGAGCTGGGATTCAAACCCAGGCCATCTGACTTTCGAACCTAGGCTCTTCACCACCACTCTGTACTTCCTGTGTCAGTGCTTCACAGTGCAAGCTCTTTCCCACTTCTGTGTCTTTGTACATGGTATTCTCTCTGTTTAGCATGCTCTTCCCCATCCCTAACTTACTTTTTAGGTCTCAGCCTAAATGTCACTTCCTCTGCAAAGCTCTCCCTGACAGCCATATCCTCAAGGTTAGGTTATCTCCCAGTGTTATACACTGTCATCATACCCTACTTTTTCATAAGTAGCACTTATTGATAAGTTTATATTTGTGTGATAATATAGTGCTGGTGGGAGGTTGGGTTAAAGTGTTTATACTCTAACACCCCAAAAAAGTAGTTTAAAAAAATTGATTTACCAAGAAGAAATAGAAAACTTGAACAGACCAATAACAAGTACTGAGATTGAAATAGTAATAAAAAATCTCCCAACAAAGAAAAGCCCAGGTCCAGATGGCTTTACTGCTAAATTCTACCAAACTTTTAAAGAGCTAATACCAATACTTCATAAACTATTTCAAAAAATCAAAGTGGGTGGAATTCTTCCAAACTCATTCTACAAGGCCAGCATTACCCTGATACCAAAACCAGGCAAGGACAAACAAACAAATCAACAATATCTCTGATGAATATGGATGCAAAAAATCCTCAATAAAATACTAGCAAACCGAATCCAAAGGCACATCAAATAGATTATACAATACGATCAAGTGGGATTTATCCTGCGGATGCAAGGATGGTTCAACGTATGCAAATCAATAAACATAATATATCACATCAACAAAATGCAGGACAAAAACCATATAACTATCTTAATAGATGTGAAAAAACCTTTGATAAAATTTAACATTGTTTCATGATAAAAAGTCTCAACAAATCAGACCTCCCTGGCCACCCTATTTAAAATTACAAATTTTGTTTATACTCTTGACTCAGTCCATGTTTATTTTTCTCCACTGCATTTATCACACTATATACTTTCCTTATTTCTTTGTTTACTTTCTCTCTCCCTCCACTAGAATGAAAGCTCCCTGAGGTCAGGGATTTCTATGTTGTTGTTTCTACAGTGACTAGAATGATGTATTTAACATAAACAAAGGTACCCAGTTAAAATTTGTTAAATCAATGAATGAATTGAGTGTGGCAGTGACAGTGAAGACAAAAGCCTAAGATTGAACCTAAAATATCCTTAAAACAAGAAGTGTGCATTCCACAATTAAAATCATTTGTTTCTGGGGTATTGTATTAGTTACATAAGTTATAAGAGAAAGAAAACTTACAGAAGGGGAAAATTCTAATGAAGAAGGGAATAGAACTAGACAGATAAGAAAAAGGAAGAGGAAAAATCCTAAATGAAGGAAATCCAAAAAGAGGATTAAAGTGATGAAAAAAAGGACAAAGGTAAAGAGAGTGCAGTGTGTAAAAGATCACATTTTTGAAACACTAGCCTTTTACCAATAAACTTTGTATTATTAGAAAGAGAATTTCTGAGATCTATGGGACAATCAATGATCAACTATGTAAAATACTAATGATGTGAAGCCACGCTTTGGCTTCAGAGCAGAGGTTCCCCTCAACAACTTAACATTCCCTGTCACCTCTCCCTTCTTCTCTCCTCTAATCCTTCCTCCCTTTCCCTCTCATCCCCTCAGGACTGCATGTGCACACACTCACAAAGACCAACAAATCTTTGTAGAGAAATGCACCCACACAGACGTTTATACCTAGAAACACATATGGTCAGGTTTAGAAGACCCACACTTCATCCATATGATGCAGGGAAATATACTCACAAGGAGATATACACAACCTGTTTCCATACAAAGACAAAATGAAATCTAAAACTCACTTAATTCAGATCGAATATATACAAAATAAAGTTCACCCAGAGTAAAATAAATATTTCAAGAATCCTTCTGTTGTCTCCACATTATCATTACAGAAACACTAGCAGTTTATCAATGCTGATTCCTGCAGTTGGATCACTCCCTCTTCCAATTCTCTCTCTACTTCAATTTCCTCTGCACCAGCTTAAATGTCATCTTCTACATGAAGCTGTCCCAGATCACTTCAGCCAAAAATAATGTCTCTCCCCTTTTTAGGAGATTTTTATGGCAGTTCATCTATCAGGCACACTTGCAGATACTTAGGGTATTATTGCATAGTTACCCCTACTATGCTGAAAACATAATACCTTTTAAGTTATCAGGATTTGTTTCTAGATAATATTTATATCCCTACAATGCCTTATTCAATAAATAGCTTTTAATGGATACCACTTTCAACCGAGGCACACAAAAGAAAGACAGCTTAGATGAGAAATGGTGGCACTCACTTTTCTCTGTTAGGAGGCTGGGGATTGTGGTCACTACAGCAGGAGTCTGGCGTTCAGGATTGCTCTCCCTGCCTCTGCAGCTTGTCAGGAGGGCATTCTCTTCTTGTTAAGTCTAGTTACATTGAAAGTTCTGTTCTACTCAGAAGGTGTCTGATGAACCTACAGTCAA
>NW_007728717.1:89224-90764 GCF_000696425.1 Galeopterus variegatus | reverse complement strand
TGTTCAGGATTGTTCTCCCTGCCTCTGCAGCTTGTCAGGAGGGCATTCTCTTCTTGTAAGTCTAGTTACATTGAAAGTTCTGTTCTACTCAGAAGGTGTCTGATGAACCTACAGTCAAGTCAGGGGTGTGAGAGGGACAATCTCAGGTGCTAATGTCACTAGGCTATGACAGCCTGATGTCTCTGTTGCCGCTGGGGGACACACCTGATGAGAGGAACTAGGTGTGCACCTGGATGACATTGGAAACCTTTGGATCTAGCCTTGCTATTTGGCTACCATTTTTAGATTCCATTTATTGCTTCTTTTAAAAAAACTACTGGACATGTGAATACTCTATAATTTCAGACATCTTATTTGAAAGTGTCTATATTCTCTCAACTGGAATGAAATGGAAGTGGCAAGGCTTAGTGGAATTTAGAATCAAACTTTTTACCCATCACTAAGTTGCTGTGTGACCTTGGGCTACTTTACTTCTCGGTGACTGTTTCCTCATATATAACGCGAGATAACAGTATCTAGGTCTGACTGTGTAGTGAGGACTGAATGAAGTGATGTGTGTAACAGGCCTGGCAGCTGGTAATGGTGCTAAGTCAGGGTTAATTCCCCTTCCTCCCTTGTGTTTCTGAATTCTTCAAACTACATTTATAGTTCACTGTCTGGGATAGGTCACTGCCAGAAATTGTCAAACTCACCTACTACATGAAGACTTTTTGTAATGTCATCCACAGAGAGTTGCTTTAAATATTATGGGTCCCCTGCTAGAACCCCTATCACCCACCCCCACTATGAAGCTCTTTTTCTCAACTGAAATCTGACATAGATAGGAATTAAATTTCAGAACATCTAGAAGCATTTCTTTAAATGGGAAAAAATATTTTTGAAATCTCATGACTAAAATTTTATTTTTACAGGCGTTTCTTTTAGATGTATTATTTAAGGCAGATGGAAATATAATTATTTTCTTTGGTTGAGGGGGTAACTTTCAGTAACGTTTAAGAGAATAACATTTTATTTAAGAATAAGAATAAAAAGTAATTTTTGAAATCATAGTAACACATTTGCAAGACATGAATAAAATTTAATCTTTTTGATTTTAAAAGACTTCGATGTATATTATTAATTCAAAAGCATTTATATATATTTATTTACACATGCTCGTCTTGTGACAGTCTTTACTTGATTAGTAGGGCATTTTAAAGCATTTTATTTATTTATTTTTAATTGAAACTTGATTGTACATATCTGTGGGGTACAGCATTGAACATTAGTACTTGTGTGCAATATGTGATGCCCAAATCAGGATAATTACTATATTTATCGTTGCACAATGTAATCATTTTTTGTGGCCCTTTACCAATTTCTCATTAACTCCCTCCCCCTCCTCTTTTCCCTCCTCTGGTGGCCTCAGTTCCACTCTCTCCTTTTGAAGGTTCAGCAAATTATTGTGATTGTTGTATCTTTTATTTATTTATTTTACATTTTATTTTTATTTTTTAATTTTTTTTCCTTTTTGTCTTTTTTCGTGACCGGTAACGGGATC
>NW_007728717.1:87127-88609 GCF_000696425.1 Galeopterus variegatus | reverse complement strand
TTCCTTTTTGTCTTTTTTCGTGACCGGTAACGGGATCGCAACCCTCGGTGTCGTGCCCATATATGCTCAACCAGTGAGCGGACCAGTCTCTATATGGGATCCGAACCCTCGGCGGGAGCGCCGCTGCGCTCCCAAGCGCTGCACTCTACCGAGTGCGCCACCGGGCCGGCCCTTACATTTTATTTTTTTTACCTCCCACTTGTGAGTGAGGACATGTGGTATTTCTTTTTCTGTGCCTCACTTGTTTCACTTAATTTTCTCTAAGTTCATCCACATTGCTGCAAATGGCAGAATTTCATTCTTTTTTTATGGCAGAGTAGTATTCCACTGTGTATATATATGACATTTTCCTTATCCAGTCATCTGTCAATGGACATTAAAATTGGTTCCAACTCTTAGTTATTGTAAATAGAGCTGCAATAAACATGGGAATACAGGTATCCCTTCAACATGATGAGTTCCATTGCTTTGGGTATACACCCAGAAGTGGATTTGCTGGATCTCATGGCAGTTCTATCTATACATTGATAGAAACCTCCAGTTGTTTGAGAAACCTTCATTGTATTTTCCATAATGGCTGCACTACTTTACAGTTCCACCAACAGTGTAGGAGGGTTCCCCTTTCTCTGCATCCTCACCAGCATTTGTTATTCTCTGTCCTTTTAATATTGGCCAGTCTAACTGGAGTGAGATGATGTATCAATGTGGTTTTGGTTTGCATTTCCCTGATGCTTAGTAATGTAGAGCATTTTTTTGTGTGTCTGTTGGCCATTTGTATATCTTTTGAGAAATGCCTATTTAGCTCCTTTGTCCATTTTTTAATCAGGTTTCATTTTTTTACTATTAAGTTGTTTGAGTTCCTTGTATATTTTGGATATTAATCCCTGTTGGATGCATAGTTGCAAACATTTTTTCCCATTCTGTAGGTTGTGTTTTCATTCTGTTGATTGTTTCTTTTGCTGTGCTGAAGGTTTTTAGTTTGATATAATCCCATTTCTTTATTTTTTCTTTTGTTGCCTGTGCTTTTGGGGTCTTATTCTTTGCCCTGTCCTACTTCCCGAAGTGTTTCCCTTATGTTTTCTTTGAGTAGTTTTATGGTTTCAGGACTTATATTTTTCTTTAATCCATTTTGAGTTGATTTTGGTATATGGTGAGAGAAACAGGTCTAGTTTCATTCTTCTACACATGGATGTCTAGTTTTCCCGGCACTATTTATTGAAGAAGCAGTTTTTCCCCCAACGTATGTTCTTGGTGCCTTTGTCAAAGATCAGTTGGTTGTAAGTATGTGGGCCGATTTTTGAGTTCTTGAATCTGTTCCATTGGTCCAAGTGTCTGTTTTTATGCCGGTACCATGCTGTTTTGGTTACTATAGTAAAGCATTTTATTTTGGAAGATACTATTTCTGTTTTTTTAAAAAATATTTTATTTTGGGGCCGGCCCGGTGGCGCACTGGATAGTGCGCCGCTTGGGAAGCGCAGCGGC
>NW_007728717.1:83845-85264 GCF_000696425.1 Galeopterus variegatus | reverse complement strand
TCTTTTAATATGTAGGTTCCACTCCATTGCTCTCACTTTTTTTCCTTATAATTTTTTTTTGTTGAAGAAACTAGATCATTTGTCTATAGTCCCTATTGTGCTGATTGGATCCCTGTGACTTAGCATGTGTGTTTGTCCTCTATATTTCCTAAAAATTGGTAGCTAGATTGAGGGTTTAATGAGATTTAAGTTCAATTCTTTTTAGCAAAAATATCTTATAGATGGTGGTGTATACTTCCGTCAGAATGCATATAATATCTGGTTATCTGTTTACGATGTTGGTAATGTGTGATGATTAATGAGTAGATCTATTTATTACAGTTTTCGAAATGTTGTTTTTGAAGTTTTTAGTTTTTTTATGAAGCCAAACTTACCAATTTGGTATTTTATGGATCATACTTCTGGTGTAATGTCTGAGAGATCTTTGCCTAAACCAAGGTCACAAAGATTTTCTCCTATGTTTTTTCTAGGAGTTTTAGGTTTTATATTTAGTTCTTTAATCCTTTAAAAAAAATTTTTGAAGACCATTTATTAGCAGAGCAGCATCCAATAGTATTTTTTTACATTGCCATATAGTCCAGGAATCTCACTGCTGGGAATATACCCAAAGGAATGGAAATCATCATGTTAAAGGGATATCTGTACTCTCATGTTTACTGCAGCTCTATTTACAGTAGCCAAAAGTTGGAATCAACCTTAATGTCCACCAACAGACAACTAGATAAGGAAAACGTGGTATATATACACAATGGAATACCACTCTGCCAAAAGAAAGAAATTCTGCTATTTGCAGCAACATGGATGAATGAACTTAGAGAAAATTATGTTAAGTGAAATAAATCAAGCACAGAAAGAGAAATACCACATGTCCTTACTCTTAAGTGGGAGCTAAAATAAAGAATGAAAAAAAAGAAAAGAAAAGAAAGAAAGAAAGGAAAAAAGGAAGAATCACAATAACACACTGAACTTTCAAAAAAAAAGAAAAAGAACAGAACTGTGGTTATTAGAGGTGGGAATGGGGGGAAAGGGGTTAGCAAGACATTAGTTAAGGGTCACAAAGTTTGATTACATTTTGTAAACATGAGTATACTAATTATGCTGATTTGATCATCACATATTGTACACATGTATTGATATTCAATTCTGTACCCCACAAATATAATCAATTATGTTTCAATAAAAAAACTGTCCAAATCGGGCCGGCCCGGTGGTGCACTGCTACAGTGCGCCGCTTGGGAAGCGCGGCGGCGCTCCCGCCGAGGGTTCGGATCCCACATACAGACCGGTTCCCGCTCACTGGCTGAGCGAGGTGCGGGTGCAGCACCGAGGTTTGTGATCCTGTTGCTGGTCCCGGTCCGGTACGGGCGTGACACTGAGGGTTGCGGTCCGTTGCCGGACATGAAAAAAAAAAAAAAAAAA
>NW_007728717.1:50919-82962 GCF_000696425.1 Galeopterus variegatus | reverse complement strand
TTTTTTTCCTTTTTGACCCTCAGTGTCACGCCCGTACTGGACCGGGGACCAGCAACAGGATCACAAACCTCGGTGCTGCACCCGCACCTCGCTCAGCCAGTGAGCGGGAACCGGTCTGTATGTGGGATCCGAACCCTCGGGCGGGAGCGCCGCCGTGCTTCCCAAGCGGCGCACTATCCAGTGCGCCACCGGGCCGGCCCCCATTTTAACTATTATTAAGTGTACACAGTTCAATGGCATTAAGTACATCCACATTGTTGTGTCTCTGATCCATTTTGCATTAATATTTGTGTATGGTGAAAATAATATATTGAAATGAATTGCTTTTGCATATTGATATCAACTTTTCCAGAGTCATTTGTTCAAAGACCATCCTTTTCTCACTGAATTGCTTTTGCATTGATGACTGTCAATAATCATCTGTCTATATATGATGGGCCTACTTATGGGTTCTCTGTTCTGTTCCACTGATCTGTTTGTCAGTCTTTATGCCAGTACCACACTGTTTTGATTACAATAGCTTTATAAGAAGTCTTGAAATAAGACCCTAATTTTATTCTTCTTTTTCTTTTCTTTTCCTTTTTTTTTTTGTGACTGGTAAGGGGATTGTAACCCTTGGCTTGGTGTCGTCCACACCACGCTCAGCCAGTGAGTGCATGGGCCATCCCTATATAGGATCTGAACCCGCGGCCTCGGCGCTCCCAGTGCCGCTGTGCTCCCAGTGCCACACTCTCCCGAGTGAGCCACAGGGCTGGCCCTTATTCTTCTTTTTCAAAGTTGATTTTTCTATTCTAGGACTTTGGACTACCGTATAAATTATAGAATCAGATTATCAATTTCTACAAAAGGGCCTGCTGGAATTTTGATAGGGATTGCATTGAATCTGTAGATAAATTTAGGGAGCAATGACATCTTATCAATATTAAGTCTTCTGACCCATGAACAAGGTATATCGCTCCATTTATGGAGGTCTTTAAATTTTCTGAGTATTTTGTAGTTTTCAGTGTATAAGTTTTTCACGTCTTTTGTCAGATTTATTTCTAAGCTTATATTTTTTGGTTCTATTATAAATGGTGCTTACTAAAATTTCAATTTCTGATTGTTACAAGTACAAACAAATCCAGTTGATTTTTATACATTGATCTTGTGTCCTTCTACCTTGCTTAACTCACTTATTGTTTCTATTAGTTTTTAAAAAATAGATTCCATAACATTTTCCACACAAACCATCATGCTATTTGCAAACTGAGGCAGTTTTACTTCTTCCTTTTCAATATGAATGCCTTTCATTTCTTTTCTTGCCTGATTAAACTGGCCACAACCTCCAGTGCAGCATTGAAAAGAACTGTTGAGAGGGGACATCCTTGCCTTGTCCCTGATCTTGACGGGGAAAGCATTCAGTCTTTCACCAGGAGGATGTAAGTTTTTTGTAGATGCTCTTTATCAGTCTGTGGAAATTTTCTTTTATTTTGAGCTTGCTAACAGTTTTTATGAGGAATGGGTGTCAGACTTTTGTCAAATGCTTTTCCTGTATCTATCGAGCTGATCATATGGTTTATCCTTCATAGTTTCTAACATGCTGAATTTCAGTAATCAGTTATTGAGTGTGAAACCAACCCTGAATTCCTGAGATAAACCCCTTCATCATTATGTATTATACATTTTGTTTACTGTTGGATTCAGCTTGCTAAATATAAAGAATTTTTGCATGTGTTCATAAAGAATATTGGTCTGTAGTTTTCTATTCTTGTAATGTTTTTGTTTGGATTTGGTATCAAGGCAATGTTACAGTCAATGATTTGAGAAGTATTCCCTTCTCTTTAGATTTCTGTAAAAATTTGTGTAGAATTGGTATTATTTATTCCTAAAATATTTAGTAGAATTCACCAGTAAAGAAATATGAGACTGGAGTTGTCTTTGTGAGAGTTTTCTCGTGATAAGATTTTAACTACAAATGCAATTTCTTTAAATAGATATAAGGCTATTCAGGTTATCTATTTCTCTTTTTTAGTAAGTTTTGATAGCTTATGTCTTTTGAGGAATTTTTCCAAGCCTTAGTCCACTTTGTGCTGCTATAACAGAATACCACAAAGTTGGTAATTTATAAATAACACAGATTTATTCTCTCACAGTTCTGGAGACTTGGAAGTTCAAGATCAATGTACCAGCATCTGATGAGGGTTTTATTACTGCATTCTCACATGGCAGGAGGTAGAAGGGCAAATAGGGGATAAACCCTGTGTCTCCACATGGCAGAAGAGCAAAAGAAAGAGAACCCACTCCCACAAGCCCTTTTCATAGCGGCATTAATCCATTCATGAGGGCAGAGCCCTTATGACCTAAACATCTCCAAAAGGCCCCACTTCTCAACGCTGTTGAATTTAAGTTTCCAACACATAAATTTTGGAAGTGACACATTCAAACCATAGCAGTCCATTTCACCTAAGTTGTCAACTTACAGACATTAAAATTTTCTTATTACTTATTTATTATCCTTTTAATATCTTTGGAGTTTGTGGTGGGTCACTTCTCTCATTCTCCATAGTGGTAACTTGTGTCTTCTCTCTTTTTTCCTTATTTCCCTATAACTTCTTATAATGTGAAAGACTCTGGACTTGCTGAGGAGCCCATCTCTGAACTGCAGTCTTTGGCTTGGCATAAACCATACCCAGGTTTCTTAACCAGGTTCCTTGGGTTCCTTATGGTGTACATAAATATGAAGTTCATGCCCTGAAATTGAATCAAACTTTGAGTGTGAGGTGAGGGCCATAGTTTCATCAGAGTCTTAACCAAGGCCTAACAATATTGAGAACTGTTGCTTTTTGGAGGCCAATTGCTCCCAAATACACACTCATGGGCCAGTGCCCTATTGCTTAAAGAGTATTTTTGATACATAGGTTGCTGGACCCTGCCGCTAGAGTTTCTGATTCATTAGGTTTGGGGTGAGGCCAGGAAATCTATATTTTTAACCAGCTTCTCAGTGATTCTGACAGGCCAGGACTGAAAGCAGCTTGGAACAGATGACCTTTTAAAGCTACTGTCTGTGATCACAGGACTAGGAGTATTTAGTGGGCAGGTGCTGCCCTCTAGCGCCTCCGGCTGCCATCTAGCAATACTCACTACACTTCTGCATAGTTTAGGAACCTGCTGTGTGAACTATGGTGGTCTTGTTGTCTGACACTACTCTGGGTCTTCATGTCAAACTCTCTGGAAATTTTAGCTCTTGGTCATTAACAAAGATACCCATGTATAAAAGTTTTGTGGCTCAATGGCAGCAAAAAATGCATCTCTGTCCCCAGCACCTTGGTACATCTTAGGTGTTTACTAGTATTTTCTGAGTATGAGACACAATGAAAGTCCTTAATAAGGCTTGTATGGAGGGACAAGACTCACATCAGTAGCATGTCTGTCAGGATTTTTCTTTACAAGGCTATATGACCTATAGTACTACTGAATTGGTAGCCATAAACACTTTCCTGAAGAGATTCCATTACAATAATTGTGGCATTATAATGGAAGCAGGGTCTGGCTTAAGCAAGTTTTCTAGAAACAAACGAATAAGAATCCTTTATAATCGAATTGGTAGCCATAAACACTTTCCTGAAGAGATTCCATTACAATAATTGTGGCATTATAATGGAAGCAGGGTCTGGCTTAAGCAAGTTTTCTAGAAACAAACGAATAAGAATCCTTTATAATTATGAAGTCCTCTGAAGTCCACAGAGGCTTTTCACGTACTTCGTCTCTCTTTTCTGTTCACTCTAAATTATAAGGCAGGAAAAGCAAATATGATCATCCATATGCACATCATTAAAAATGACAAACTTAGCTGTGTTCATTACATGAATGTGCCCTTGTAATGATGGAAGACAATGTGCCCTTGGAAGACAATGATCCCACTGTCCTATTCACAAGCACCCTCTGTCAATGAGAACCAAATCAGTATTAAAGGCCTACTCTGCAAAAAGGCATAAAACCATTTTTTTGGCTCAGCACGAGGCTCTAGCTTCTCAGCTCTGAGACAGAGGAGCATGGGTTGGGCGAGTTGCTGAAGAGGAGTTTGCAGTAGATGGTTTTAATGGCTTGGCAGGATGACAGTGGCTGTGGGTTATCTGTGAGGTAAATAGTACATTGGTTGTAGCAGGCCCAAGGTTTGCAGAATGTGGTTATTTTGCCTGGAGCAAGATGCCAGGGTAACTGGAGACTGAGCACTGTTGCAGCAGCATAGAGGGCAGCGGCTGCTGCAGGAAGCAGGAGCTGGTTAGGTAGGAATAGCAAATGTAATGGAAGATTAAAGGTACTTTATAGGTATGTTGACCTCCTACTAAAAATGTGATGCAAGCTACTTTTAAAACTGATTTTTGTTAACCTGTCATTTGATGGTCTTTGGTTAAAAAAGTCTTCTCATTTCTGTATTATGAAATTTGCAAGCTCAAGAAAAATGTTGAAATGGCTCAAATTCATCACATCTTCCAGTGGACTCTTCTGAAATTATATTTGATGTAAGGATCTATTTTGTTTTTGTAGATATAAGAAGGACACTTAAGAAAAACATTCAAGAATCCATTTCTCTGTCAAGTCATTTTCATAATATTATTCCTTATACATAGTAAAAAAACCTCTCGTGCTAATGATTGTTCTTTTGGTTGTTTGTTTTTTGATTCTGGTAAGATATACTTAACATAAAATTTACCACTTTAATCATTTTGAACTGTACAATTAATTCAGTGGCATTAAGTACATTCACAATGTTGTGTAAGCATTACCACTATTCATTTCCAGAACTTATTTATCATCCTAAACAGAAACTCTATATCCATTAAACAATAACTCCCTATTTCCCCCTTCCACAGCCCTTGGTAAGGCTGGCTCTTGTTTCATGTGATTTAGTCTTGTCTTTGAAACTAGATTTTTAAGTTTCTTGAGTGAAGGAAGGCAATACAACTCAAATGTCTTTGTACCCTTGACACTATCTGACTTAGGGTTGAGCACATATTGAATGCTTACCACTCCTATTTGGAACAGGACTGAATGCTGGAGAAAGAACCAAATAGCCCTTTCAGAGATTTAGAGCCTAATGCCACTCTTAATAGGGCAAGAACTTCTCAAGGAAATTCGGAAATCCTAGGGTGCTGAAGGCATACCATAATGCCACCAGGGGCTATGAATCAGTGGACATGAGTGGTAGGTACTCAGGTTGAATGGGAAAAAACGCTGCTCTGCCTGAAGGTGTTCAAATTTCATAAAACACTCTTTCAGTCACACATTCCAACCATGACGGACTCAACCAAAGAGCCACAAGTTTGTGGCCCTTAATAAAAAATCTTGGCAATAACCCACTTCCACAAATAGACTAGATGCTATAAGATCTGTAAAGGCAATTCTTGAAAATCAAGCCTTGGACAAAACTCCAGAAGTGAGCCTCATTCACATGCCTCCATGGAAGGTAATACTTACAATGTCTTCCTACCCGTCTCAAGCTGGACCACATAGACTGGGAGGAGTCCTTTAACTCTCAGAAAGAGGAATACTGCATGTCCTCACTCATAGGTAGGAGCTGAGGCAGGGAGGGAGGGAAGGGAGGGAGGGAGGGAGGGAGGGAGGGTATTTAAAATAATTCCTTGAACTCTCAAAAGGAGAAAACTGAGGACACCAGAGGTGGGAAAGGGGGTGGGGGAGGAGGGGTTAGGAAGAAATTGGTAAAGGGCTACAAAAAATGTTTACATTGTGTAATGATAAAATAAAAAAACGAAAATGAGAATCTCTGAAGAAAAGTGAAAAAAAAAAAGTTATTTTAAAGGACAGCAGCTTTGTCCTTTTCTTGACACATCACACAGTCCTCTTCCTAAACCTCTTGATATTAACCACCCATCATTTTCTGTGACATCAAAAAAAATCTGTTTCCAAGACTTAACAATATGATGCCTGCCCTATCCTCTTGTGTGTGTGTTTTTTTTAAGCTATCTTCCCAGTAAAGATGATATAGTTCATGGAGTCCCTCTGACCTAGCCACTATCTCTCTTACAGGGCACGCAGTGTACATAAAGATTTAGTTATCTGGGGATAGGTTCCAGATTATTGTAGTAATGGAGAGAGCTGAGTCGCTAGGGTATAGGGAATAGAGACAGCATGGAAGTATTTATGCTGCCTGTGACCTTGGCACTTTCTGTCCCAGGCTCTGCAGCCCATACAGGCACAGATGCTCTTATCTGAACATTGAATCACCACATGAGCTTCTCTAAGACAGATAAAAGTCTGTGATGCTGTCCCTGCCTCCCAGAACAGGAGGCCTTTATGATGCCGTCAGTTGGTCTGGATTCATCTTCTGTGAGGCAGAGATGACAAGGTCTAGAATCTGGAGGCGTTAGGTTCCAAGACTCTGGAAGCCTGGATAGAGATGGCTAGTGAGGTTTAGACCATGTTCAGTCCTACCTTCTTTCTGTGGGATGTTGGATATCCCTTATACACCTATGGCTCCATCTGCATTATTGCGTTAATTATTTGGCAAGTGAGAAAGAGCCATGAAAAATTAAGGTTGGGACCAAACAGGAGCCATTGCCAGGTAGGGAAACACTATGACCATGACTGAATTGATAAGCCTCAAACAAGATTTCATCCCCTCACTTTCTCCTGTTACCCTAACCTTTTGCTTTTTCTAAAAATGAGATTTTCATCACTGGATCCCAGAACAGCTCCCCAATTTGATTATTCTGGTTAGGGCCCACTCAGGGTCTTTGGTGACTGAAGTCCAGTGGCTACTAGAATCACCCATCCTTCGTGATCTGTTTTACTTTTCCTTCTGTCTCATCCTGAACTCCCCACAGGGCTTGTCCAGGGAATGGGGGTGGCAGGTAGAGTATGGAAGAGCCTCAAAGTGAGTCAGAAATAAGCAGAGAAGGGAAATGTTAGGGTGAAAAAGAGTATGAAAAGGAAAGGTAGAAAAGAATATAAAATGGGAATACACAAAAAACACTTGGAAATGTTTATGAGTTTTGTTTCATTTTAGAAAATGAAAAGAAAATGGTGTCCTAACTTCACATTCTAATGTTTTTGTCTTTAAGAATCACCGAAGACTCAAACAAAGGTCTAGAGACAGAACTTCAAAAGGTAAAGTCCCAGCCTTTCCTCTGATTTCCTTCCACTCTGGGCGAGGCTGCCATGGATCCTGTTCCTCTATGACCCCTAGTGCCAGGAGCCAGGTGCTCTAACCACTGAAGGCTCCAGTATCCAATGACAATATCCAGTACCCAATGATGCTTCTCACAGAAGACTTCCTTGGGTAGGAAATCAGAGCCTAGGAACATTCTGAAATTCTCTATTTTACCCTCCTGAGAGTGAAGAATGAGAAACTAGGGCAGAAGGCCTTAACTATGTCATTTACAAGTTTTACAACTCTTTGGAAGTCATTTCATCACCCAGTCTACTTCTCCATAAAATGGGCATAACACTGATGATCCTGCCTCACTCACAGTGTGGTTGTGAAGATCAAACATGTAAATCATTACGTTGGACACAGATGTTACTTAGAACAATACCTCTTGGTATTTTCAGTCTCCTCTCATTCAAAGGCCTTCTGCTTCCTATAGGATGTCCCTGAATTCTCTCCTATTCCATGTAACACTGTCTCCTGGTTCCTCAGCTAAGAGAACTTCCCAGGAAGAAGCTAAGAAGCTGCAGAAGCTGCTCTCTGCCATGAAAAGGTGATCTCTTGGTTTTTGCATTCTCCCAACTCTCAGCCTGGCCTGTGATGATTTCTCAGCTTGGCCTGGGGCAGGGATGAGGAGAGGGATAACGGATGGGAGGGAGACATACACAGTGGGTGCTGGCTCACTGGTTCAGGGGGTTGCCAGAGCAGGGGGTGGGGGGATGGGTTAGACATCTCAGGAGGGAAGAGTTCCCTAATTCTACTCTATGCTAGAGTCACAGTAGTTCTGGAATTCAGGATTTGACTAGAGCATAATTTATAAAAGACTCTATACGGGGTTGCTCTCAGCTGTGAGACAAGTAATCCAGTCAAGAGAGTGGATTTTGCATAAAGAAGACATCATTGTCATATTCCCTTTACAGCCAGACCCCTTCAAGCGCAGACTCCTCTGAGTCTGGCTGGACCCTGCTGACATTACCTCCTCTGGTTCTGTCTTCAGGGAGGCCAGTTCCCGGGACAGACCTCAGACAGGAGCCTATCATACTGTACTCTTCTTATGATTTCTGGAGAATGGGATTGATTCCCAAGAGATGTTGGGTACAGCAGCAGGGAAATCCCATAGTCCTCTCAATGGAGAGTTCCCACAGGACCTCATGCTTCACAGTTTAGATGTACTCAATACCAGGCTTCAGGTTTCTTAGCCTCAGATGATCTGAGTTCTACCTGGTGATGTTCCCAGTGATGCCCCATCAGCTAACCGCTTGGCTCCCTTATCTGCCTGGTTCCTTTCTCCTCATTCAGCTTCATGACAAGGTCAACAGAGAAGTGACCCCAGCTCCCAGTCCTCACTGACAGCCATGCCTTTCCATGGGTTGTCTGAGACCTTGCCCAACAAGCTCCAGATCCTCAGCCACCCACCATACCTTGCCAAATGGCATTTTCTTAGGAAGAAAAGCAGAGGGGTAGGACACCAAAGAAGTGTAGGTCCCAGGACTTACAAGACTAGAAAAAACCAGTGTCAATCCCCAGGCTACACGCTTCCAAGGAGGCAGATGTCACTCCATCATTAACAGTTGCCATGTTTCCCTTCCCAGCCAGGGCTGGCTTCCTCAGGAGGGAAGTGTGCGGTGGCTCCTGTGTGCAGATCCCTGCTGCCAAACCTGCAATGCTGTGGCTCTGGAGATTCAGCAATTGCTGGTGGGTGAGAACAATGAAATCTCCCCCACTTTACTGGGGCCATTGCAGGGCTCCTTTTGCATAGAGATTTCATCCATGTCTAGTGTGTCTTTTGAGGAGAGTCTGGAGCTTCATTCCCAGGACCCCAGAGAGCTTTCACTGGCATCTGTAACCCCAACACTAACACAATTAATGGATCAGAAATCCTTAACCCAGCCAGCTGCCCAGTCAACCAGTACAGTAAATGTCCAAGATTGCTGGGCTAATTACCTCCAGTTAGGGCAGGAATTTCAAGTGCCATATGTGTCCCAGGATGTGAGAACTCTGTCTTCTTCAAGCCTTGAGGAGTCTGGGATTCCTGTGAACCAGCAGAAGAGGAGGAAGAACAACTCCAAATCTGTCGTGGAGAACCAAGGTTAGCAGCCCTTGAATACCAGATTCCCTACAACCTTGCATTCCTTTCAAGTGCTGATCCTATATCCAACAGGCCCTGAGGTACCTTTAAGTACAAGGATATAAATGCATGCATTTCCACACTTGAGGGCTCACAAGATCTGTGGAGGAGTTCCTGTGGCAGCTTGTACCACACTGCTCCCAATGTTTTCAAAGTCTGGAAAACAAACAATTTCTTTCATCCTACAATTCAGGGAGGGTCCTAGGTCTGGTAGGACAGGCTGCAACATGTCTCAGGGCTTATGTTGTATGGTTCTCCGTCTCTACAGAGATCTGTAAATGCAGATAAACAATTTCTTTTCGTGCTACCTCTAGGGCCTCTGTTTAAAAGATGGGCTTTCACCTCCTTGACTCTGGGGTTCATGGCAGGCCAGCCAGTCCATTCAAGCTTTCTGAGTTTTTGAAGGACCCGTTATGGACCCAGAGCAGAAATAACACTGTGAGCAAATCCCAAACCCCAAGTTTCTGGCTCTACCCTCTCCCACCTTCCAGCTCTAAGTGGCCTCTGTCCATTGCCTGGGGAACACACTGAGGCCTTAGTGTGACATCAGCAGCTACCTTTCTGTGGTTTCTCTTTTCTGCACAATGAACCCCTGGTCTGCCTCTAGAGATCTCTCCACAACAGGGAATCCCTGGGCCCTTTCTCTTCAATGATTTCTTCTTCATCTCTGTACTGCCTAAAATTTCCTCCACCTCAGTTAGTCCTACCTTGTTCCCCACATTCCCAAATCTGGGCTTCTCCACCTGACCATGGACAAGCCCAGATCAATGTCCCATCTCTGACTCTGGCCAAGTGTGAAGCTTTGGAGTGGCACTTGCTGTAGAGGCAGCTCCAGCTTCAGTTGGGTTTGTCAGCTATTATCCAGAGACCTCTGTAGATGCAGAGAACCATACAACATAAGCCCTGAGACATGTTGCAGCCTGTCCCACCAGACCCAGGACCCTCCCTGATTGGGGAAGCCCATTTCAGTCCTCAGGAAGGAGGTAGCATTCTCCTGGGGCATGCCAAGATGCTACTGGAGTTCCACCTCCAAAAGCAGTTGAAACAGCAGGTTGATTTACCACTGCTAGGGTCTGTCCTGAAAGATCTAGTAGTCTATTCAGTTGTTCCTGTCCCCTGCTGAGGAGCAACCCCTGCCCTGGAGCAGCACATCCCTGACCTGTGTGAGTATCCCCCAGCCTGCAGCTCCAGAGACTAGTGGGGATAGTGACCTGTACTGATTCATTGTGGCAGCAGGGCCAGTCCACAGTTGCTTGCTTAGGCCAAGGCAATGTTGCAGAGCCACACAGACTACAAATGCGGGAAATAACTGCTAGGGCATCGTCCTGGCCCACATCTATAGTTGTTGGGACTGCAAATCACTGGCTCTGCAGCATTCCTGGGGCCTTGGCAGCAACTTGGTTACCCTGTCCTATAGAAAGCAAACCCCTAATCAAGGAGGAAGCAATCAGACCCTACACAGAGCAGGATGGGACACCCTGAATACAGACAGGCCTTGACCATATGCTGTTATTGATGACCCTGAGCTGCCTGGGCTCTGTCCCAGGGAACCACTGAGAGACTGGAGACAAGTTTTGGTCTTCCTGTCAGGGCTGCTTGCTCTCTATTATGTGGCTCTCTCCAAAGTCATAGCCCCAGAAATCACTAGCCAATCTGTAATTACAGAGGTGGGACCTGGGCCCATCAGAGGCTCTGACTCAATCTCATCTGAAGAACAATGTAAAAGTCCTGAGCCATGCTTTCAAGATGCCAGTGAGACTTGTACAGACAGTGTACAAGTGTTCCACGTTGAAGTACAAGTGAATGGAGATAGTGCCTCTAGAGAGCCCGACAGATCCTGACAACCCCTAATCACTCAAGGCACCCACCTTAGCCAAACTAAATTCCTACCTGAAAAAGAAATTCCCAGAGATATATTTGGGAAGTCTCATAAAGACAAAGGAGTCCAAGTAACAAATTGTGGCCACCCCAAAGAATATTTCCACCTAGGGGTCCTTTAGGAGTCTAAACAACCAGGAACTCCCTATCCCACCAGGCATCTCATGTGACCCAGATCCAGAAAGGTCTGCCTAAAAGAACAGCTTGCAATTGAGCTAAAGGCAGTGCAGCAGAGGCAAAAGCAACCTAGTTCTGGAGCAGTGCTCCATGGTTCTTCTGCCCACTGGGCCTTTGAGTTCTCACAACCCAGTGGTGACATGACAGAGGCCCAGGTACTTTGTGTTCAGCTGGAGGCCAGAGTGAACAACCCAGCCTGGAAGAACCCTGGGCCCCTTGGTCCAGGCCTTTGCAAAGGTAAGGACAATTCCCTACCCCAGCAGAGGAAAGAGAGGATCAGTGAAATTAAAAGCAGCAGGGAATCACAGTTAAGGGGGTGTGGTATTCGGGCTCTCCCCAACCAGAGAGAATATCCACTTTACTGAGGTTCAGGGGACAGCAGGGGTAGTTCTAAGCAGAACCCCAGAGCCCCTGACTAGCTAAATGTTTCTCCAGAATCTTCCTCAGGTAGAATTTTAGGTTAGCCATGATTGTTGTCTTGAGTGAACAGAAACTAGCAAGGATCTGTCTGGATCTGTAAAGCCACCATCTCTAACCTCTCAGCTTGCTATTCCATGCCAGTACCTTCATCAATTTCTCCCTCACCTTGAGGTCCCAGAGCATCCTCCAGGATTACCCGGGGCAAAATGACCAGATAAGAATGGTCTGCAAGGCTGTTAGAGTAAGCTGAATGACCTTATCTAAACAAGGATTCCTGAGAAAGCCTAACTGGGGGTGCTCAAGCTTTAAAGGGCCAGACCTTACAGGGCCAACTTAGTGGGCCATCATTTGCTGGGCCAAATTTTGCACGTCCACTATTTGAAGGGGCCACATTTTTTAGATCCAAACTTTTCACGCTCAAATGTTTCAGAGCCATGACTTCATAGGGTAACACTTGGCAGTGCCAAACTTTGCAAGGCCACACTTCCCAGGACCAAGAATTGCAGGGTCTGATAAGGGAAGCCCATGTTCACATGAGCTCCACCCTTCTAGAAGCTCCAGGAGTTGGCTTGGGAGATGAGATGAAGCTCTTTTTGCACTGGATTAACCCTGAAATGAAAAGTCAAAGACCTGAAGAATCCATTCTCTACTCTAAGGCTGAGACAGTTACCAAAGCCAGAACAAAAAAGGTTCAGAAATGTCCAACCCCCACCAAAGACCCTGTGGGGGAAGCTAACTTGAAGAAGACAGCAAAGGACCAGGAGGCCCAGCTTCCCCCTACTGAGGATGAGGGCCTGACCTTCTGCGACGCCCCCCAGTGCCTAGAAAATCAGCTCTAGCAACACTCCCTTCAGTCCAGCCAATACTGAGTCCTGTACCACTCCCACAACGGCTCCGAACTCTGTCCTCAGCTGACTTATGCCACTCAACCAGGAAATCTATCCCAGGCCTCAACTCTCACATCAGCAAAAGGCACTGGTTTATATAAGGAGAATACCCATTCCAAGCAAAAGGAGTTCATAGGTTCCCAAACCTCTGAATTCCCCCTGAAAAAGACTGTCATTGCCATTTCCATTAACATGAAGGTGGCGCAGGGCATTCTCCAAATATACTCTATACCTCTAAGCAAAAAGCCACCTGTTCATGCCTCTTTATTTTCAATGTGCTATGTGGTAGAGACAGTAGAGGAGGTAGAAAGTACTTCCCATGTGGTATAGGAGTTTAAATCCATATTTCATTTCAGATGGGTCTCCGTTCCATAGGACTCCCTCCAGCCCCACACTGGACTGTGGATAAAGGGCCTTGAGCAGAGAAGGAAGGCCCTTGTTTAAAGTGCATTGAAGGTAAAGGTCAGGGTAGAATTCTATCATGGTTTTCCTTGGTGAGCTTGGGCCCAGAGGAGCAATATGGACATGAAGATAGTATGCCCATAATCTGGAGTGAAGGTTTTTAAGAGTGCTGCAGCGCTCCCTCCTTGAGGAGTTACTTTCGTGTTTATCAGAAGCACACAGCTAATATGACAGATGTCAAAAAAAAAATGATAGAATCTCCCCTGTCTTTTCCTTGTTGTTATTGAGATCTTTAAGAGCAACTTATTTGGGAACCTGCTATAGTTCTGTTGCCTGTTCTAACCTCCACTGCCTTTCAGCTGCATAGATGAATCCCTCCTACAGTGAAGGTTAGTTGATGAGGAGACCCCAAAAAGGATCACGACAAAAAATGATGTTGAACTGAGTCTTGCATTCACAATTCAAATATTCAAGGACTTACTATGTGCCAGCCCCTATGCCAGACACTAGGGATACAACAGTGAACAATATACAATCACTTCTGTCATGGAGCTCATGGATTCTGGGATAGACAATCATATAAAAATCATAAGCTATATGATAAGAGCTGGTTAGAGGAAATAGGTGAAAATACATAGGAGGATATTTAATCTAGTTTTGGGGGATGTTAACATAAATTTTCCTGGAAGAGGCGATATATAGGATGAGTTTCGAAGGATGAGTCAGAGTTAGCCAGGCAGGAGGTGGGGAGTAGAGAGGCTTCCCCACATAGAGAAAACAACAGGAGCAAAAACATGGTGTCAAACAGATGGCATGCTGTGTCAGAGTACAGCGACTCACTGGGGAAACCCTAGTATAATTTAAAAAGTACGCTACAATGTTTGAAGGATCAGAATGAGGTTGCCCAGCTGGAGAAGAGATGGAATCACTCATTCATTCTTTCATTCCTTTAACAATATTTAGTACCTACTATACGCCAGACACGTTTATACTGGGATTATAGCAGTGAACAAAAGAGGGGGAAAAAAATCTGCTCCCAAGGAGCTTACATTGGGAATGTGCTAGGGAGGTAGACAAAAGAAGCACAGGAAAAAATATAGCATGTAGAAGGTGACCAGAGATATGCAAAAAATTAGGGTAAGAGGGTTAGGGAAGACTTAAGTGGGGTATAGTTTTAAACAGGGAGTTCATGTCAGGTATCACTAAGAAATTAATGTGTGAGCAAGGATTAGATGGAGATGAGAGAGTAAACCACATGAATTACTGAAGAAAAGTATTCCAGTCAGAAATTATAGCTAATGCAGATTTCTGGAGGCTAGAGCATGCCTAGCCTGTTAGAAGGAGCAAGAAGGCCAGTGATGGATGGATGCAGATGTCGGGGGTGTGGCTGAAGCCCTCCGCCTCCCACTGCCCAGGTTTGGAAGCCCAGGGTGTTTCTGGTAGTGGTTTGGTGGTCATTGCTGGGCTGGTTGTGGATGTTAGGGGGTCATGGCTGAGGCCCTTGGCCCCTCACTGCCCTGGCTAGGGAGCCTGGGTGCTTCCGGTGGCAGCCTGGTGGTTATGGCTCAGCTGGGTGCAGTCATGGGGGGTGGGGTTTGGTGGTGTTAGACCTTTACTGGTTAATATCAAACTTTGTCTCTGATCTGTGGGTATTTTGTTTTTTCTTTCAGTTCTGTGTTGGATTCTTTGCTGTTCTCACCACTTAAACTCTGCACTGGAACTAATTTGTTGTCCTTTTTTTACTTCTAAAATGAGGAAACTTCCTAAGGTGTGGAGTATACATAAAGCAAATGTATTTCACAGGGTCTGGTTTTCCCAAGCCCTGCAGTTTCAGGTTTAGCCTAATTTCTTAAAAGTACATATAAAATGCTAACCTTGCAAAAGACATGAAATTTTTCCCCAGGCTAGTCTCTGTGGTAAGATAAAGAACTGTAGCACAGCAAGGTTGCTGGCTCAAAGGACAGACAGGTTACTGATTGATATGTATAGATACTGGGAAATTGCGGTAAGGAGAGAGAATGTTTGCTAAGATCAAGCTTTTGTTGGTGGATCGACTTAACTTCTTGCAAATTTCATTACAGTATGTCACCTTGCTTGTTTTGCTGAATGTTATCAGCTTCTATTGTTAAACTTGTTAAACTATACTTAGTAAAAACCCCACCTATGTTCTCTTCCTGTAACTTCCTGGTCTGGAGAATAAATGCAAGAAGAGAACCCTAATTCGGGGTTAATTTCTCAAATAGAAGGAATGCCTCTCTCTTGAGGGTTCTGGGAGATTAACCCCTTCAGGGCTTCTCACTGCTCAGAAGAGATGGGCTTTGAGTAATCCTTTGTAGCTCCATCACCCAGGGGAAAAGGGGTGACAAATCTGTGGGAGGCAAAGCAACACTAAGGGAGCCAGCATTTGAGCCCTGTAGTTGAGCTAAAATGCTTCTTTGCTGCTGATTCTTTGGGGAAACTTTTTCTGCAGCTCAGGTTTTAATTGTTGACCTTGTAAGCACTTCCTGGTCTTGTGAGGTCTGGTACAACTAGGTTGGGTAGAAACTCTGGTCTGGGCCTGAGTCTTTTTGGCAAACTGCACCCCGTGTGGTTCTATATTCCTGACCAGTCTACATTGAGTGGGCCTGTGCTGATTGGAGGGCAGATCGTCTGTCCATGCTGTGCCCAGTGTTCCTCTGGTGGTCCATCTTCCCCCTGCCTGCACTCCAAACTCTTCCCATGGGATGGGCCATTTGCCGGTCCCTTGCAATGACTCACTGCCCTCTGAGTGGCTCCTCACTCCTATGTGGGTCCACAGGAACCCTGTCAGTGGTCTTGCTGGCCTGGGGGCCACCAAGGCCCTCTTCTCCCCTGCTGCCTCCAAGCAACTTCATATGAAGGGCACAGCTGTGGCTTTTGCCAGCTCTTGCTCCATGTACTCACCAGGGCCAGCCTTGAAGCAGCTGAGGCTAAAAATGGTGGGAATGATCCTTTCTTTCTCTCATTGTGCCTTCTCCTGCCTTCATGAACTCCGTAGGTCTCTCCTCCTCTTCCCCTGAGCTCTAGCAGCCCCAGCTTGGCTGTCCTTGCTTTTTCATAGTTGTAAATTGGTTGATTTGTGGGAGAGAGTGACACTGGGGACCATCTATCCTGCCACCTTGACCAGAAGTTCCCATTCTAGCCATTTTTAAGTGTCAAATTCAGTGGCATTAAGTACATTCACAAAGTTGTATGAACATCACCACTATTTATTTCTAAGACTTTTCCATCATCCCAAACAGAAACTCTATACCTATTAAACAATAACTCCCCTTTTCACCCCTCCCCAAACTCAGACCCTGGTAACCTCTATTCCACTTTGTCTCTATGAATTTGCCTATTCTAGGTACCTCATATAAGTGAAATTATGCAACATTTGTCCTTTTGCATCTATCTGGCTTATTTTGCTTAGCATAATGTTTTCAAGGTTTATCTGGTAGCATGTGTCAGAATTTCATTCCTTTCATGGATAAATAATATTCCATTGTATGTATATATCACATTTTGTTTATCCTTTCATCTGTTGACATACAGTTGGGTGGTTTCCAGCTTTTGGCTATCGTGAATAACACTACTATAAACTTTGGTGTGCAAGTATCTGTTTGAGTCCCTGCTTTCTTTTCCTCTGGGTATATATGTAGGAGCAAAATTGCTGGAGCATTATGGTAATTCAATGTTTATCTTTTAGAGAAACCACCAAACTGTTTTCCACAGCAGCTACACCATTTTACATTCCAACCAGCAATGCACCAGGGTTGCAATTTCTCCTCATCCTTGAGAACACTTATTTTATTTTTGTTAACAGTTTTGGTTTTTTTTGCAGCTGACCAGTATGGGAATCCAAACCCTTGACCTTGGTGTTATCAGCACCATGCTCTAATGAACTGAGCTAACTGGCCAGCCCCTCTTATTTTTTAATAATAGCCATTCTAGTGGGTATGAAGTGATATCTCATTGTGATTTTGATTTGCATTTCTCTAATGACTAGTGATGTTGACCATCTTTTCATGTGCTTATTGGCCATTTGTATACCTTCTTTGGAGAAATGTCTATTCAAGTCCATTGCACATTTTTGAATTGGGCTTTTTGTTTTTTGTTGTTGACTACTGATCTTTTTACTGTCTCCATAGTTTTGTCCTTTCCAGAATATCATAGAGTTGGAATCATTCAGTATGTAGCCTTTTCAGATTGACTTCTTTCACTTGTAATACTTGTATATATTTAAGGTTCCTCCATATCTTTTCACAGCTTGATACTTCGTTTCCTTTTAATGCTGAGTGATATTCCATTGTATGGATATACCACAGTTTGTTTATCCATTCATCTACTGAAAGACATCTTGGTTGATTCTAAGTTTTGGCAATCATGAATAAAGCTGTTATAAACATCTGTGTGCAGGTTTTTGTGTAGACATAAGTTTTCGATTCATTTGAGTAAATACCAAGAAGCACATTTGCTGGATTATATGGCAAGAGTATATTTAGTTTTGTAGAAAATTGCCAAACTGTCTTCCAAAGTGGTTGTCCAGTTTTGTATTCCCACCAGCAATGAATGAGAGTTCCTGTTGCCTCTACATCCTTGTCAACATTTGGTATTGTCAGAGTTTTGGATTTTGGCCTAGATAGTTATGTAGCGGTATCTTGTTTTAATTGCAATTCCCTAATGACATATGATGTTGAACATCTCTTCATATGATTATTCTCCATTTGCATATCTTCTTTGGTGAGGTGTTCAGTTCTTTTGCCAATTTTTAAATTGGATTCTTTGTTTTTGTATTGTTGAGTTTTAAAAGTTCTTTGTATAGTTTGGATACCAGTCCTTTATCAGATATGTGTTTTGCAAAGATTTTCTCTATGTGTGTCTTAAGTGTCTTTCAAAGGGAAGTTTTAATTTTAATGAATTCCAATTTATCAGTTTTTTTTTAATGGATCATGATTTTGGTGACATATCTAAAAGGTCATCAGCAAACCCAAGGTCACCTAGATTTTTTCATAATCTCATTCTTTAAAGAAAAAAAGTTTGAATGTTTATAATTTTCATCTTTTTATTAATCTGTGCTTTCAAATTTTCCTACATTTCAAATTAATTATATAATTTTTTAAAATCCCAGGGTTGGAAACCTGGTGACTTCTTTTAGTTTTACATCTAATGCTCTGTGACTCAGAAGGCATAGCTTTACTACTCTGAGTTTCGGTTTCCCTATCTAATAGCGAGTGTTATATCAGAGAATCACAGAGATCCATTTCTGTCATAAACACCTGGAATGTTCATGATTTCTTCCAAATTCTTTTAAAAGTCCATGGACCTAACTGAAGCATCCAGCTGGAAACAGGGAAAGAGAGGGAGAAGGTGAGAGAGAGAGAGAGGGAGAGAGAGAGAGAGAAAGCATTTGTTTAGGAGGTTCTTGAAGTGAGAAGCTGGGCCTGTAGTCCTCAGACACTTCCCACATGCCTCATGAGCACTAGCTGTGCTCTATGGTATGTGGGAAAACATGTCTCCAACTGCGAGGAACAGGTGAATCAAGAGGGAGATGCAAAACTGAACACAACCCTTTACTGCATACCTTCCTCATGACCAATTACTATTTCCAAGGTTCCAGTGTTTTTCTCAAACAACTTTCATGGTATGTTTTAAAAAATTTTTCATTGTGAACCACAGTAAAAAGTACAGTTTATGATGGGACCCTGTACACACATATTTATAAACAAGTGTAAATAGGTCTGTAACTCAACTCAAAGTTTTATGAAATAATTCTATTTTACTACATGTGATGCTCCCTGATATTTTCTATTCTCTCTATCCTATTTCATTCAAACAACACTGATAGCAACTCTCTAAAATGACTTCATGACTTACTAATGGGCAATTTGAAAAACACAGCCTTAGGATCATTTCACATTTTTTATTAAAAAAATACATTTTTGATTTAAAAATGGTTACCTCTAAAAGACAAGGACAATATTCTGGGGTGTTAAGGTAGACTTTGCCCTTGACTGGAGTGATGCAAGAACAGAATTCTCAAAATTAAGAGTCTATATGGTTAGAAGGTCTAGCAGAGATGGATTGCTACTAATACATCTTTGACTGAATAAAACCCAATATTTATTGGAGCATTATTTATAGTGATTTAGAGGTGGAAACAACTTGAATAGTGAAATTATTGAATAACCTGTGATATATTCATGCTGTAAAAAAGAGAAAAAAACTGATTCAATCCAACAGAAACACAAAGTCTAGAGCAATGATTTTCATGTGGTGTAATGGCACAGGGGGATGCATATTAAAAAAAAAACTCGAGAAAGGGGAGAAATAAGTGAATTGAAAAAGCAAAGCAATTATACATATTTATGTTTGAAAACAAACATTAAAGCTGCTTTTTTTTTTTTTTTCTTTTTAACATATACCACAAAACAGCAGCACATTATCTTTTTGGTTCTTGAGGATATATAGAAAATACTAGTACTTTAAATACTTTGAGCTGTCCCCTTCTAAAAGTTGTATCAGAATTTTTAGTGAGCAGTCATAAGACTTTTACGTTTAAAAAAACTGAGAAACACTTGTTTGAAGACCTGGAATAAACACAGTACATTAACTTTTTCAAAAATTACTCCTTGGAGGAAAATCGGTAGTATGCATGTGGTTCTTATTGACTTTTTTCAGATGTCATAATAATAATAAGAGTTATTGAACAAAGGACAGGCAATTAGAGGATTATTCTATAAGTAAACTGACTCATTAACAGTGTATCAGCAAACTAACCACAGACACTTCCCAACACGCTGTAGCCCTGATACAAACCATTATTCTATGCAAAGATAACAAAAATTGTTATGAAGCAATCTTAATTGTTAATGATATCATTGCAGGGATTTTGTCTTTAAAGGCATTTTAATGAAGACTGAAGCTGACATTAACCAGTAAAACAAACAAACAAACACAACTTCCTTTGTTCTTCCCCACAAAAAGTCAAGATTCTAAGATTACTTCTGTTCCTTTTATCTGAGATGGCTCAACTTTCTAGGCCACTTTATACCTATAAAGGCAGAAAATGTATAATAGAATCATTAAAAAGAAAACATCAAAATCCAAACAAGATCTCAAGTCATTTTGAGTTTACAAGTATTTTATTTTCAGAGTAAACAGAGAACACAACAAAATTAGGCTTCATGAATGAAACTAAAGCTTTTAATGCTTAATGGAGGAAAGGATCAAACCTATACACAAAAGATACCTTCAGTAAAAGTAAATATGGTCAAATATCCATGATATGTGCATGAGGTGTTTGAGAAATTAACAAATCCAGCTCTAATTTCTAAAGAAACAAGTGGTCGTGTTTAGTGATGGGTGAAAACAAGTGCCTGGGTAGGCCTAGCTAATGCAATAAGATACAAAAAGGAAATAAAAGGCATACAAATTGGGAAAGAAGAAAACAAAGTGTTTTTATTTGCAGATGACATGAGTGTCTACATAAAACATTAGAAGAACAGACAAAAAAACCCACCTGGAACTAATAAGCAATTGTAGCAAGATTGCAGGATATATGCTTAATATATAAAAATCAATTGTTTTCCTTTATACCAGCAATAAAAAAGTGGAATTTGAAATTAAAAACACATTACCAATTACATTAGCAATCCCCCAAAAGAAATGCTTAGGTATAAATCTAACAGAATGTGTATAAAATCTATATGAAGAAAACACATATGAGTATAAATATGCACACAAAACTCCAATGAAAGATGTCAAAGAACAAAATTAATGGAAAGATATTCCATGCTCATGGATAGGAAGACTCAAAATTGTCAAGATCTCAGTTCTTCACAACTTGATTTACAGATTCAATGCAATCCCAACCAAAAGCCCAGCAATCTATTTTGTGAACACTGACAAATTGCTTCTAAAGTTCTTCTGGAGAGGCAGAAGACACAGAATAGCCAACTTAAAGATCAAAGTTAGAGGACTGATACTACCTAACTTTTCTTTTTTTTTTCCTTTTTGTCTTTTTTTCGTGTCCGGCAACGGATCGCAACCCTCAGTGTCGCGCCCGTACCGGACCGGGACCGGCAACGGGATCGCAACCCTTGGCGCTGCACCCGCACCTTGCTCAGCCAGTGAGCAGGAACCGGTCTGTATGTGGGATCCGAACCCTCGGCGGGAGCGCCACCACGCTCCCAAGCGGCGCACTGTAGCAGTGCGCCACTGGGCCGGCCTGATACTACCTAACTTTTCTTTTTTTTTTCCTTTTTTTTTTTCCTTTTTGTCTTTTTTTCGTGTCCGGCAACGGATCGCAACCCTCAGTGTCGCGCCCGTACCGGACCGGGACCGGCAACGGGATCGCAACCCTTGGCGCTGCACCCGCACCTTGCTCAGCCAGTGAGCAGGAACCGGTCTGTATGTGGGATCCGAACCCTCGGCGGGAGCGCCACCACGCTCCCAAGCGGCGCACTGTAGCAGTGCGCCACTGGGCCGGCCTGATACTACCTAACTTTAAGACTTACTATAAAGCTACAGTAATCAAGAAAGTGTAGTACTGGTGAAAGAAAAGACAAATAGGACTACTGATGTCAGCAAGATGGCTGACTAGAAGACCCTAGTGCTTGTCTCTCCCACAAAGACATACAAAACAATGAATAAACAATTACATGCTGACAAAAAGTAGAGCACCAGAGCACATCAAAGGAGTAACAGAAATGCTAGTGAGCAAAGAAACTCAGGATAGCCACATAGAGAATGGAAGGAAACACGTGGCCTTTACTTTACCATCCCCCAGCCAGGATCAGCTGGGGAACCAGGAGGAACTTGGTAAGAAACCCCAGCAGCCCCCATCAACACTGTGGACACATACAGTCCTCACCACTGGGGACCCTTGCAGTCCTCATAGGCACCAAGCACAGCTGAGGGAGCTGCCTTGAGGCCACAAAGTTGTGCTCTCCCCAGAGAAGGAGGTGATGCTGTGTTTTGCCCTCTGTGGCCCATGAGTCTATTGTGCTATGCCATCTTGGAACTAGAACTACTGCTAGAGTGTATCTTATTCTGGGGGGAAGTAGCCATGGCACCATTTCATCCCAGGGGCTAAGCTGCCACTAAACCACACCCTCCCAGAGGCCCAACATCCCCAAGTCAAGCTGTGAGCAGCTGTTAGAGTTGGTAGAGTTATATCAAACTGTGGGGCTAACTGGGGGTGGAGCCTTTCCACCTGTCCCACCCCCCTTGGATCAGAAATGAAACTACACACCCCTGCCTGGAGAATCAGTGCCTTGGTGGAGCTGCACCATCGATCCCTCCCAGTCACTGCTGCACCTTGTCCCAAGGGGACTAAGCTGAACCTGTGCACTGCCTCCTGAGGAAACAGCCTGGCAGAGATGCTCCATACACGACTCCCAGTCGCTGCTGCACTCTGCACCTGGGGACCAGAGCTAAAGCTTCACATTGTCTCCTGGGGTAATGAGGCACTAGCAGAACTGCTCCACATACCCCTCCCAGTTACTGCTGCACCCTGCCTCCCTGTGCTGGAGTTGAAGCAACACCTGGAATTCTGGGGAACTGGTGCTCTCACCAAGAAGCTATGCATCCCCAAACTGAGCTGATGTAGTACCCCACAACCCAGGGAATCAGAGCAGTGGCTGAGCTGAGACACCCTGCCCTGTAGGCCAAACAACTCTATTACCCTGCTTCTCTGGAGGTGGACTAACCCTGTAGAAACTAAGCTGCTGAGATACCCCATTCTCTGGGGAGTGGAGTCAGTGATATGCTGCTCCCTTCCCCCAGGGCCCAAATGACAGCTGTGCTCCACCATTCTGGGGTCCTTGCCGCTGCTGCTGCACCTAGGCTCACAGAATCTGGGGTATTTCCAAGTTCTACTACCGCAGGGTCTTGAGTCACCAGTACATGGTGCTTTACCCTCTGGGATCCAAGTGACCACTGAGGTCTATTAGCTCTGGTTCCCAAATTACAGCCACACCCTGCTCCCAATGCCCAAACCTCCAGAGCACCCCTTCTCTCCCAGAGCCAGGCAAGTGCTGTGTCCTGACTCCAAGGGTCAGAGTCACTACTACAACCCAGCCCACTGGGCATGAGCTGCCAGGGAGTACCTCAGAGTCACAGATCCTGGTTATGTGGGCAATATACATCCAACCTTGCCACAGAGAGTGAACCTACACCCCAAGACCTAAGTGCTACAATACATTTGTGAGATCCTCAGCCTAGGACTATGGTTCCACAGCCACTCTGAACATCTGCATCTGGAACCCAGAGCCACTGCAGCTGCTTGTAAGTTATGTCAGACCTGACACCAAGAGGGATCCTCTCATCAAATCTCCCCATTATGGGGAAAACAAGAATAGGAGGACCCCAAAAGCCCCTGCCACCAAAGACCTTAAACTATGCCGCTGCCGTCACTGCCACAAACTTCTACTGTCTAAGTCACTGAAGCACCCACAGTTATCACTGATGTTCATCACAGCTGAAAAAGCTGCACAGAGACTATATGCTGCATCTATGCAAAACCAGAATCACCACACCCTTCTCAACTGGCACACTAAGACCCATCTGTGGGTGAAAGTCACTCTGTAAAGTTTGGATGTGGAAACTGTTCCAACAGATGCACAGACATCAATGCAGGGGCCCAAGAAAGAAGAAAAAGCAAGGAAATATGACACCACCAAAGGAGCACAGCAACTCTCCAGTAACAGACCCCGAAGAAAAGGAAATCTACAAATTGCCATAAGAAGCATTCAAAATAATAATCTTAAGAATACTCAATGATATACAAGGCAATAGATGGACAATTCAAATCAGGAAAACATTTCATGATATTATGGAGAAATTTAACAAAGAGTTATAAAAAAGAACCAAACAGAAATCCTGCAGCTGAAGAATTCAAGGAATGAAATAAAAATACAACAGAGAGCTTTAACAGCAGACTAGATCAAGCAGAAAAAAGAATTTCTGAACTTGAAGATAGATCATTTGAAATTACCCAGTCAGAGGAAAAGAACAAAGAAATAAGAATGAAAAAGAGTGAAGAAAATCTATAGAAATTATGGCACACCATTAGCAAACAAATGTTGCATTATAAAAATTCCAGGAGAGGAGATGGGGAAAAGCAGAGAGAGCCTACTTAATAAAATAATAGCTGAAAACTTCCCAAGTCTTGGCAGAGATGTGAACATCCAGATTTAGGAAAATCAAAGGTTCCCAGATAGATTCAACCCAAAATGTCCTCTTCAAAGTACATTATAGTCAAATTGCCAAAAGTCAAAGGTAAAGAAAGAAGTCTAAAAACAGCAAGAGAAGAGCATCAGGTCATATATAAGGGAATCCCCATTAGACTAGCAGCAGCTTTCTCAGCAGAAACTTTACAAGCCAGGTAAAAATGAGATGATATATTCAAAGCACTGAAAGAAAAAAAATTCCAGCCAAGAATACTATACTCAGCAAAGCTATCCCTCAGGAATGAAGAAGAAATAGTCTTCCCTAGACAAGCAAAAACTGAGGGAGTTCATTACCATTAGACCACCTTACAAGAAATGCTCAAGGGGGTCCTATATTTGGAAGTGAAAGGATAACTACTACCATGAAAACACACAAAAGTACAGAATACACTGGTAAAGCAGATATACAAATGGAAAATGGAAAGGAATCAAACCTTATCAATACAGAAAACCACCAAACTGCAATGATAAACAATAAGAGACAAAGAAAGAAACCAAGGATATATAAACAAGCAGATAACAATCAACAAAATGACAGGAGACAGTCCTTAACAATTACTAATAACCTTGATTGTAAATGAACTAAATTAATCAATTAAAAGATATAGACTTGCTGAATGAATAAAAAACAAATAAAAAGCAAAACAAAACAAAACAAAAACAACACACAACTATATGCTGCCCACGAGAAACTTACTTTACCTGTAAAGACAAACATAGACTGAAAGTGGAGGGATGAAAAAAGACATTCCATGCAAATGAAAACCAAAAACGAGCAGGAGTAGCTATACTTACATAAGATAAAACAAACTTTAAGTCAAAAACTGTAAAAAAGAGACAAAAAAGGTCATTATATAATGATAAAAGGATCATTTCATCAAGGGGATATAAAAATTGTAAATATATATGCACCCAACATTGGAGCACCCAGACATATAAAACAAATAGATCTAAAAGGAGAGATAGACTCCAATATAATAATAGTTGGGGACCTCAACACTCATTCTCAGCACTAGACAGATCATCTAGACAGAAAATCCACAAAGAAACACTGAATTTAAATTGCACTGTTTGTAGAGGATTCATAAAGAAAAATTACTTCACAGGGCCTGATTTTCCAAAGCCTTGCAGTTTCAAATATTGACCTTGCAAAGGACAGGAAATTTTCCTCAGGCTATAAAGCCTCTAATGTAACATAAAGAATTCTAACACAGCAAGGTTGCTGGCTCAAAGACAGACTAATTACTGATTGATAAGCAAAGATACTGGGAAATTGCTGTAAGAAGGAATGTTTGCTAGATCAAGCTTTTGTTGGTGGATCACTTAGTTGTCTAAGGGAATGTCATCTGACTTGTTTTTACTGAATGTTACCAGCTTCTATTGTTAAACTGGTTAGACGGTACTTAGCAAAAACCCCACTTATGTCTCTTCCTGTAACTTCTTGGTCTGGAGAATAAATGCAGGAAGAGAGCCCCAATTCAGGGTTAATTTCCCAAATGTAAGGAATGCCTCTTACTTGAGGGTTCTGGGGGAGATTAACCACTTTGGGGCTTCTCACTGATCAAAAGTGATGGGCTTTGAGTAATCCTTTGTGGCTCGGTCACCCAGGGAAAGAGGGGTGACAAATCCGTGGGGGGCTAAGCAACAACTGTTGAACAAATGGACCTAGCAGACTTTACAGAATATTTCATCCAACAGCTGCAGAACATACATTCTTTTCATCAGCACATGGAACATTCACCAGGACTGACCATATGTTAGGCCACAAAACAAGTCTCAGCAAATTTTTAAAGGTAGAGTTATATCAAGTATCTTTCCTGGTCACAGTGGAATAAAAATAGAAATCAATAACAAGAGAAACTTTCCAAACTGTACAAATATATGGAGATTAAATAACATGCTCCTGAATGACCAAATTATCAATGAGGAAATTGAGAAAAAAATTTAAACATGTCTTAAAACAAATGAAAACAGAAACACAAACACAACATATTAAAACCTATGGGACATAGCCAAAGCAGTATTAATATGGAAGTTTTCAGCAATAAACACCTACATCAAAAAGTAGAAAGATTTCAAATAACCTAATGATGCACCTCAAGTACCTAAAAAAGCAAGAACAAATTAAACCCAAAATTAGTAGAAGGAAAAAAATAATACAGATTAGAGCAGAAATAAATAACATTGAGACAAAAAAAAATCAACAAAACAAAATCTTGGTTCTTTGAAAAGATTTTAAAAAAGGACAAACAATTAAATAGACTAATCAAGAATAAAAGAGAAAAAACTCAAAGTCAGAAACAAAAAGGAGACATTATAACTGATACCACAGAAACACAAAGGATTATTAGAGACTATTACGAATAGATATATACCAACAAATTTGAAATAGACAAGAGGAAACCTAGAGAAAATGATAAAATTCTTGGACACATACAATCTACCAATATTAAACCAAAAAGAAACAGAAAACCTGGATAGACCAATTCTGGGCAAAGCAATTGAATCAATAACAGAAAATCTCCCATCAAGGAAAAGCCCAGGATCTGATGGTTTTACTGCTGAATTCTACCAAACATTTAAGGAAGAATTAATACAAATTATTCTCAAACTCTTCCAGAAAACTGAAGAGAAGGGAATTCTTCCAAACTCATTCTACAAGGCCATTACCCTTATACCAAAATCAGACAAGGACACGTAAAAAAAGAAACACGGGCCAATATCCCTGATGAACATAGATGCAAAATCCTCAACAAAATACTAGCAAACCAAATCTAGCAGCATATTAAAAAGATCATTCACCACGATCAAGTGAGATTCATCCCAGGCATGCAAGGATGATTCAACATACATAAATCAATAAATGCGATATATCACATCCACAGAATGAAGGACAAAAACCACATGATCATCTCAATAGATGCAGAAAAAACATTTGATAAAATTCAACATCTCTTCATGATAAAAATCCTAAACAAATCAGGGATAGAAGGAAAGTATCTCAACACAATAAAGTCCATATATGACAAACCCACAGCCAATGTCATACTGAATAGGGAAAAACTGAAAGCTTTTCCTTTAAAAACTGGAACAAGACAGAGATATCCACTCTTATCACTCTTACAACATAGTACTGGGAGTTTTAGCCAGAGCAATTAGGCCAGAGAAAGAAAGGGCATCCAAATTGGAAATGACAAAGTCAAACTGTCCCAGACAACATGATCTTATATATAGAAATCCCTAAAAGCTCCACCAAAAACCTCTTAGAACTGATAAATGAGATCAGTAAAGTTGCAGGATACAAAATATAAAACATAAAAATACAACATATAAAAATCAGCAGCATTTCTATAGACCAATAACAAGTTAGCTGAAAAAGAAATCAAGAAAGCAATTCCATTTGCAATAGCTACAAAAAATACCTAGGAATAAATTTAACCAAGGAGGTGAAAGATCTCTATAAGAAAACCTATTTCAAAAAATGAAGAATAAATTGACAAGGACACACAAAAATGGAAGAAAGATATCCCATGTTTATGGATTGGAAGAATTAATATTGTCAGAAAAAATACCTAGGAATAAATTTAACCAAGGAGGTGAAAGATCTCTATAAGAAAACCTATTTAAAAAAATGAAGAATAAATTGACAGGGACACACAAAAATGGAAAGATATCCCATGTTTATGGATTGGAAGAATTAATATTGTCAGAATGACCATACTACCAAAAACGATCCACAGATCCAATGCAATCCCTATCAAAATACCAATAACATTCTTAAAAAAAAAATAGAAAAAGCAATCCTCGAATTTGCATGGAACCACTAAATACCCTGAATAGCCAAAGTAATCCTGAGCAAAAGGAACAATGCTGGAGGCATCATACTACCTTTCTTCAAAATATACTACAAAGCTATATTAACCAAAACAGGCATAAACACAGCTTACGGGCATAAAAAGACACAAAGATCAATGGAACAGAATAGAGAACCCAGAAACAAAGACATGTATTTACACCTAACTGATTTTTGACAAAGGCACCAACATATTCATTGGGAAAAGGATAGTCTCTTTAATAAACGGTGCCGGGAAAACTGGATATCCATATGCAGAATAAAACTAGACCCTTATATCTCACCATATATCAAAATTAACTCAAAATGGATTAAAGGCTTAAATGTAAGACCTGAATCTATAAAACTACTAGAAAAAAAAATGGGAAAAGTTTCAGGGCATTGGTTTGGGCAAAATTTATGGACAAAACCTCAAAAGACAAGCAATAAATGCAAAAATAGATGAATGAGATTATATCAAACTAAAAAGTTTCTGTACAGCAAAGGAAACAGCCAAAAGAGTAAAGAGACACCCTGCAAATAGGAGAAAATATTTTCAAAATATTCACCCAACAAGAGATTAATATCCAGAATATACAAGGAACTCAAACAGCAAACAAACAAAAACCGCAAATAATCTTATTTAAAAATAGGCAAATGAGTTGAATAGACACATATCAAAAGAAGATATAGAAATGTCCTATGGGGGGTGCCCTTCCCCCACCCAAATCCAGGCAAGCAATGGAGCACACCCAGGGTTCTGAGACAGGGGCCATGGGCCACTGCCCCTGCCTGCAAGAACATCTTAGAATGTATTTATTAGCCATGTGTGTTTCTTTGGGGTATTTGACTTGTCTGCTCATTTCCTTCACCAAATTTCTGTTAAGATTTTTCTAATTCATTTTTAACAGTTCTGTATGCATTAAGGATGTCAATCTTTGTGTGTTAAAT
Source organism: Galeopterus variegatus (assembly GCF_000696425.1). Lineage (NCBI taxonomy): Eukaryota > Metazoa > Chordata > Mammalia > Dermoptera > Cynocephalidae > Galeopterus > Galeopterus variegatus. Next base: position 53,909 of record NW_007728717.1, on the reverse strand, counting down.
TTATTTCTCATCTATTGACTTTAAATTCAATTCGCGATGTTTTCCTTCATTTGTATGTTGAGAAAATAATTTTCTATCTAAACATTAAATAAATATGTAAAAAAGAAATGTCCTACAGGTATATGAAAAAAGGCTCAACACCAGTAATCATTAGGGAAATGCAAATCAAAACCACAATGAGATATCATCTCACTCCAGTTAGAATAGCTATCATCAAAAAGAAAATAACAAATGCTGGCAAGGATGTGGCCAAAGGGGAACTTTTACACATTGTTGGTAGAATATAAATTAGTACATCCATTATGGAAAACAATATGGAGGTTCCTCAAAAAACTAAGAATAGAACTACCATATGACCCAGCAATCCCACTACTGGGTTTATATCCAAAGGAAAGAAAATCAACATGTCAAAGGGATAACTGCATTCACATGTTTATTACAGCTCCATTAACAACAGTCAAGATTTAGAACCTACCTAAATGTCCATCAATGGATGATTAGACAAAGAAAATGTGGGATGTTTGCACAATGGAATACTAGTCAGCCATAAAAAAGAATGAAATTCTGCCATTTGTAGCAACATGGATGAGCTTGGAGAAAATGATGTTAAGTGAAATATGTCATGCACAGAAAGAGAAATACTATGTTATCACATATGTGGAGGCTAAAAAAGTTTATCTAATAGAAGTAGAAAGTAGAATAGTGGCTATCAGAGACTAGTAAGGGACAGGGAGGAGGGATGGGTAAGGGTGGTTAATGGATACAAAATTGTAGCAAGAAAGGAAGGATAAGATCTAGTGTTCTATGGCAATATAGGAAGACTGTAGTCAACAAGAAATTACTTTATAACTTTAAGTAGCTAGTTGAGAGGATGTTGAATGTTCCCAACGCAAAGAGGTGACAAATGTTCGAGGTGATGGATGTGGTAAAAACCCTGATATGATCATTGCACACTGTATAAATGTACCCAAATTTCACATTTGTACTCCATAAATATATAAAATCATGGGTCAATTAAGAAAAATAAATAAATTAAAAAGAAAAAAATTTCAGAGACAGAAGTAGATTACAGGTTACCAGAAACTGAGGGGGAGGAGAGGGAGGAATAATGACAAGTTATTGCTTAATGGATACAGAGTTTATGTTTAGGATAACAAAAACGTTTTGGAAATAGATGGAGGTAGTGGTTACACAGCATTGTGAATGTAATTAATTCCATACAATTACATGTTTAAAAATGCTTAAAATGGCAATTCTTGTGTTATATATATTTTATCACAATAAAATAAATAAATAAAAAGTGGAAAAGAGACCTGAACAGATACATCACCAAAGAAGGTAAACAGATGGCAACTAAGCATATGAAAAGATGTTTAACATAACGTCATTATGGAATTGCAAATTAAAATGACAAGATACCACTACACAGTTATTAGAATGGCCAAAATCCAAAACACTGATAATACCAAATGCTGACAAGGATATGGAGGCAACAGAAACTCTTGCTCATTGCTGACAGGAATACAAAACGGTATAAACACTTTGGAAGACAGTTTGGCATTTTCTTACAAAACTAAATATACCCTTACCATATGATACAGCAATTGCATTCCTTGGTATTTACTCAAATAAATAAAAAACTTATATACACGCAAAAACCTGCACACAGATGTTTATAATAGCTTTATTCATGGTTGCCAAAATTCAGAAGCAACCCAGAAGTCCTTTAGTAGGTGGACGGATAAACAAACTGTGGTACAAACATACAGTGAAATATTATGGAGCATTAAAAAAAATGAGCTATCAAGCCATGAAAGGACATGGAGGAAACTTGAAAATGTATACTACTCAGTAAAAGAGCCAATCTGAAAAGACTACGTATTTTCTGATTCCAGCTCTATGAGATTCTGGAAAGGACCAAAATAGACAGTAAAAGGATAAGTGGTTGCCTGGAGTTGGAGGGAGAAAGGGACAAATAGGTAACAGCAAAGAGGGTTTTTTTGGACAGTGAAACTGTTCTACATGACACTACAATGGTAGATATACATTTGCCAAAATACATATATATCTTATACATTTATGTATAAGCAATATACATTCTACACTTATCAAAACCCATAGAATGTATACCTCCCAGAGTGAACCCTAATGTAAATGACAGACTTTGGGTGATAATGATGTATTGATGTAGATTCATTAATCGTAGGAAATGTACCACTTTGGTGCAGGATGTTGATAGTGGGGAGGTTTTGTGGAGGGATGGGGATATATGGGAATTCTCTGTACTTTCTACTAAATTTTACTGTGAACCTAAAACTGCTCTAAAAAATAGTTTATGAATTAAAAAAAAAAAACACAACAAAAATAAATGCCTGGTGAGAAAAATTGGCCTCCCCTGTGGTGAAGTCCAAGGAAGAAGTAGGAATTGTAAAGAAACAAAGTTATAAAAGTGCCACAAATTATGCCTAATTATTACTTCTTTGGTTGGAAACAGAATATTTGACTTCCTAACAAGAATGAAAAGAGGGATAAAAACATGTTGTCAAAAGGATGATGTGAATGTCATAGAATTTGTGATATCTTGGTAAGGGCTTGAAAACAGTCTTGAAAATTGGGACAAGAAAGTAGAATAGGGCTATCTGCTTGTATGAATTAGAAGAAATGAAAGCAGATTTAGCCTGAATCTTTCTTTGGTACTACTGCAGAAAAGAAAGCTCTCTAGATGTGTCTGTAAAGTAGTAAGATACACGGCAGTAACGTGTATGTGTATAGAAGTCACATACATTTCCTGCAGAGAACTTGCTTATTTATAAGGGTAAAGTGGGAGGAGTAGGAGGCTGCTCTGCAGCAGGAGAAGGGAAAGAGGGAATAAGAAGGCAGTTAGGGGCCGGCCCGGTGGCGCACTGCTACAGTGTGCCGCTTGGGAGCGCAGCGGCGCTCCCACCGAGGGTTCGGATCCCACATACAGACCGGTTCCCGCTCACTGGCTG
>NW_007728717.1:43929-50315 GCF_000696425.1 Galeopterus variegatus | reverse complement strand
GCTCACTGGCTGAGCGAGGTGCGGGCGCAGCACCGAGGGTTGCGATCCCGTTGCCGGTCCCGGTCCAGTACGGACGCGACACTGAGGGTTGCGGTCCGTTGCCGGACACGAAAAAAGACAAAAAGGAAAAAAAAAAAAAAAAGAAGGCAGTTAGGCAACTTCTCTTCCTTACCTCTGTAAGGATAAGTAGCTAAGAAAATCTGAGCAGTAAGTAGACTAATTGGCTGCAACCAGAGCTCACTCATACAGCTATGTTAAATGCAAATTTAAAAGATGAACTTTTGCTTCATTTGATTCTTGCTACGGGAATGATAAATGTTTGGATAAAACTCAAAAGTTACAGTGATCTTCTGCAAAGTGAAAGAGCTTTATTAGACAAAAATAAAGTAAAAGAAACCTCTGAAAGGGAGGACAAGTGAAAACAACCAACGAAGATTCAAAAGGTAGAAAAGGAAACCCCAGTTTTTCATTGAGATCAGGAGAGAGAAAAAATTGAGATGGTTCTCACTGCCTTCCACACAGCATGTGTTCTATACACCTTTGTTTAATGAATGTCAGAGAGGTGACTGCGCAACATAAAATGTTTGAGATCATGGTGTGAGTATTCTTTCTTTTCCTCAACATGGGCCAGAAAGTTTGACCAGACCAAATCTTTGAAACTCAGTTCTAGAAACTACAGTCACCAGCTCATTAAATCTATTCTACTTCCCCAGAGGTGGGGCTTTAACGGTGAGTCAGGGCTTGCAGGGAGAAGATAAGGCAACCACAGTGTAGCTATGGGTGATTTCTTTGATCACAGGGGAGAGCTACAAAATTTTGGAATTTAGCCAGTTTCCACAACCACAATGATGAGAAAAGAGAGTCCAATTTAATTAAGTCAACAGTCCCCTGCATTTATGCTGTGTCTTGTGGACTGTGGTCTGGCGCGCAGAAGGGCAGCTGCCCTAAGGGCATAAGTAGAAAGCTTGAAAATGCATGTCCTCTGTCCTGGGTTTGAGCTGGAAAAATTTAGTATGAGTGGTATCCACACATATAGGTGAAAAATTTCAGAGTGGTTGACAGTTGGCTCCTGGATACATGTGCCTGAAGGATTGTTTGAGAGCCTCAGGAAAGCCATATTCCTAACACAGAAGGTGACTAGACACAAACGTATGGAACAACAGAACAAGAGTCTGCAAAAAATGCAGAATGCATAGCACAGACCCTGAGCTCATTGCACATTTGGGTGCATCAACAAGGATGAGAATCTAAACAGAAAACATAAAAAGAGAGTCCCTTCACCCTCTCCATTAGACTCTACCCTTTGAGGAAATCTAGTCCCACTTGGTCCGCCTATTCCCCAGGGACTGCCTTACTACAGTGATCTTGAAACCGGTTTCTACCCAGCCTAGCCAGTCACCTGGCAGTAGTTTACATGCTATTTTTAGTTTCCATCAATGTCCCTCCATTTATCCTGTTTATCCAGCACAGCAGCACTGGCTTCAGTCAGCCCAGGAAAACATGGCCACCCTAAATTAACTGAGCTATTCTGGGGTTACCAAGGGTTGAAACTGAGCCTTCTTGGCATCAACTCAAGCCTACAAGGAGTGAAGGAGGTCCTGCTGCTGTTTAATATTTGCTGAAAGCTCACAAAGCTCTAATATACAGAAGAACAAAATTATGGCATGATCTTTAGCCTCTGGGGATCCAGGCTGAGTCTTCATTAAAAGCTACAGTGCTGACATCCCACAGAAGCAGAGCAACAGCTAAGGAATATCACACCATCAGTAATTGGCTGGGGTGACTGCACTTAGCAAGCAAAGCTTTTAGCAAGATGGGAAGGTATTCCCTGTTCTCTGCTCTGGCCCCTGAAGCACAAGTTCAGCTGTTTCTAATGCACTTATTATACCCTATTTATCACCATGTACTTGTTTGATGATTCTACAAACATTTGCTGAGTGAAGCCTAGTATGTGTCAGGCACAGATCAGCCTCTTAATAAATGTTGGTGGAATGAAAAAATAGAACCTCACTCAGCTTGTGAGAGTGCAGTGTGAGTATATATGTGTGCCGGGGGCAGAAGTGGAAGATTTTTTTTTTAAGTTATTGCATAAGCTAAGTCTTGAAAGATGAGTAAGAGTTTCTACAGAGGATAAAGGAGGAAAAGTTATTCCAGGAGGACGTAAAAGCACACAGAAAGGCAGGCACACAGCTCTACAGAGACTCCATCATGGCTCAAATGGTATGGAGCCATCCTTGGTGCTGGGGAGAAACAGGCAAGGAATGCTGCTTTCACATAAGAATTAAAATTAGCCCAAAGGATTAGTCGGAAACAGTATGCTTAAAATATTTGTATAGAAGGAAACATATTTGGATTTCAGGAAGTAAAAATAATGACTCATAGAACTGGATTTTCTGAGGCCAGTGTGGCAGCCCTGCCTTCTGATATTTGTGGGATTGTATAATTCCATCCCTTGAGTAACTTGCCTCTGACCAACAGAATATGGCAACATTGAAGGGTGTCACCATCTGTGATCAGGTTACAAACGATTATAATTTTTGACTTGTAAACTGACTCTATTGCCTTCTTGGTGTCATGCTTTTATGAAGCAAGCTGCCATGTTGCAGAGGCCCACATAGCAAGACAATGAAGGCGGCCTGTGTCAAATAGCTGGTGAAGAACTGAAGCCCTCAATCCAAAAGAGCCTGAAGAACTGAATCTTGCCAACAATCACTGAGTGAGCTTGGAAGCAGATCCTTCCCCATTTGAAACTTCAGATGAGATCATAGATCCTGGGCTGACACCTTGATTTTGGCCTTGTGAGAGATCTTGAGGCAAAGGATCCAGTTAAGCTGTGTCTTGATTCTTGACCTACAGATACCATGAGATAATAAATGTGTTGTCTTAACTAGCTAAATTTTGGGGTAATATGTTATGCAGCAAGAGTAATATAGCCAGGAAGTGGGGAAGCCAAAATAAGTCCCAGGGCTTCCAATGAATGCACCACAGTCACGGCGAAGGCCTTGGGACACAACAGAAAACTCCCTCTTCACCAATTTTATAGTAAAGTGCATGTTCAAGTCGTTTCCTCTTTTTAAATTTGGGTTGTCTGCTTATTGTTGAATTTTTGGAGTTCTTTATATATTCCAGATATAAGTGCTTTTTCAGATACATGATATGCAAATATTTTCTCCCAGCTTGTGACCTGTATTCTCATTCTATTAACATTGTCTTTTGAAGGACAGAAGTTTTTAAATTTTGATGAAAAGTATCCATTTTCTTTTATGAATCCTATTTTCAGAGTTATATCTGAGAAATATTTGCCTAACCCAAGGTCACAGATTTTCTTCTATGTGTCCACATTCTACTATAGAAATACATATATATACACACACACATATAGAGACACATAGAATTTCTTTTATAGAATTTTGTAGTTTTAGACTTTAAATTTAATCTATGATCCATTTTGAGTTAAATTCTTATATATGGTGTGAAGTATAAATTGGAGTTCATTTTTTATATATTGTTAACCAATTATTCCAGCACCACTTGTCCAAAAGACTTTTTTGTTTGCTTTATTCCTTTATTGGAAATCAGCTGTCCATACATAAGTAGGTCTACGTCTAGATTCTTCCTTCTGTTCCACTGATCTATTTGTCTATCTTTATGCTATCAACATACTGTCTTGATTACTATAGCTTTAAAATAAGTCTTGAAGTCACTCAGTGTCAGTCCTCAAACTTTATTCTTTTGTTTTGGCTATTCTGGGTTCTATGTATTTCCACGTGAGTTTTAGAATAAACTTGTCACTTCCTAAAAAAAAAAACTGCTGGGATTTTGATTGGGAATATCTTTAATATCTAGATCAATTAGGGGAGAGGTGACATCATAACAATATTGAATCTTCTGACCCTTGAACAAGGTACGTCTCTCCATTTTTAAAGGCTTCTTTTAAGTTCTCTCAGCAATGTTTTGTAGATGCAATGAATTAGTCTTGCACATTTTTGTTAGATTTATCCCTGAGTATTTCATGCTTTTTATGCTATTTTCAATAGTATTGTTTTAAAATTTTTCAATTTCCAGTTGTTTATTGCTAGTAAACAGAAATACGATTGAGTTTGTATATTGACTTTATATCTCAAAACTGCTAAGTTCATTAGTAGTTCTAGCAACATTTTTTTTTCAGATTCCACAGGGTTTTTACATAGATGATCATGTTATCTGTGAATAAAGGCAATTGTTCTTTTTTTCCTACCTGGATGCCTTTTGTGTCTTTTCCTTGTCCAATAGCACTGGCTAGAATCCACTGAATACAAGTGCTAAGAGTGCATATCCTTGTTACTAATCTTAGAGGATAAGCATCTGGTCTTTCACCATTAAGTATAATCTTAGCTGTAAGGTTTTCATAGATGTATGTTACTAGGTGGAGGAATTTTTTCCTCCTAGTTTTTTTTTTTTTGGCATGGGGATGGCATGTTATAACACAATACTCTAACAACTGAGCTAACTGGCCAGCCCCTGAGATTTATAAAATCAGGAATGCATGTTGGATTTTGTCATGTTTTTTCCTACATCTATTGAGATGATTATATCACTTTCCTTTTTTATTTATTTTAGTTTAGTTTATAATGAATTACATCAATTGACTTTCAAATGTTAAACAAACCTTTCATGCCTGGGATAACCCTACATGGTCTTGATGTATTATCCTTTTCACATACTTGATTTTTTCTTTCAATTTGCTAAACTTTTGTTTAAAAGTTTTACAGCTGTGCTCAGAGGAATATTTGTCTGTACCTTTCTTTCTTTTAAAAATAATATCTTTGTTTACTTTTGATATCAAGGTTATGCTGGGCTCATGAAACAAGTTGGGAAATACTCCCACCTCTTCAATTTTATACTTTAGAGTTTTTGGATAATTGGTATTATTTCTTCCTTAAATGTTTGGTAGAATTAACCAACAAAGTCACCTGGGCAGAGTCTTCCTTGTGGGAAAGTTTTTGAATAGAAATTCAATTTCCTTAATAAATATCAGGCTAGGGGCCGGCCCGGTGGCACACTGGATAGTGCGCCGCTTGGGAAGCGCGGCGTCGCTCCCGCCCGAGGGTTCGGATCCCACATACAGACCGGTTCCCGCTCACTGGCTGAGCGAGGCGCGGGAGCAGCGCCGAGGGTTGCGATCCCGTTGCCGGTCCCCGGTCCGGTACGGGGGCAACACTGAGGGTTGCGATCCGTTGCCGGACACGGAAAAAGACAAAAGACAAAAAAATAAATAAATAAATAAATATCAGGCTATTCAGGTACCTATTTCTTTTTGAGTGAAACTTGCTAGTTTGTTTTTTTTAAGGAATTTGTCATTCTCATCTAAGTTGTTGAATTTATTGGCATAAAGTTGTTCATAATATTCTCTTACTATCCTTTTATTATCTATAGAATTAATGGTGATGCCACTTCTCTCATTCTTTATATTGTTAACTGCAACAATCTCTTTTTTCCAGGTCAGTCTGGCTAGAGTTCATCAATTTTTTTGATCATCTCAAAGAAACTGCTTTTGGAATTATCAATTTTCTCTACTGTATTTCAGTTTTCTATTTCATAGATTTCTCTTCTCATATTTATTATTTCCTTCCTTCTGCTTACTTTGAGTTTTACTTTTTTTTTTTTTTTTTCTTCTTTTTATTGAATCATAATTGATCATATATATTTTGGGGATTCAATGTTGACATATGTTGATCAAATCAATATTACTAGCATGTATATTGTTACAAATTGTACTTATTCTTTATGCCTCTTGTCCAATCTCTTCCTAACCCCCTCTCCCCTCCCCTATCCCACCACCGCTAAACCTAGATTTCTTCTCTCCCTCTGAAAGAGTAATGATTACTCTGTTGATTTGTTGCCTAGATGATCTGTCCAATGCTGAGAGGTGTGTTCAGGTCCCCCAATATTATCATAGAGCAGATGCTTCCTCTGTCACTCTGGAATGGGCTTTGTGGAGAGACACATCCTCTTTTTTCTTTATGTCTTCTGGTGACTCTCCTTATGTCAATGCACTCCAGTGGCTGGTGGACCCTCTGCATGGTGATTGTGACGTCTAGCCACTTTCGTGACAGCCATGGTTACTGTGGTGGCTGTGATGTGATGTTTTTGGCATGCTCCTTGGCACTGGTGGTGTGCCTGGGTGTGGGTGGGGGGTTCCAGTCCCTGGCTCCATACCCTGGGCCCCCTGGCAGGGCTCTGAGGTGCTGGCAGTGTGCTTAGGTGTGAGCGGGGGGTGATCCGGTCCCTGAGTTGATGCCCTGGGCCCCAGGGTGCACCAAGGTGCTGGTGGTGTGCCTTGGTGTGGACGGGGGGGGGGGGGGTGATCCGGTCCCGGAGTTGATGCCCTGGGCCCCAGGGTGCAC
>NW_007728717.1:31597-43807 GCF_000696425.1 Galeopterus variegatus | reverse complement strand
GGGGGGGGGGGGGGGGTCTGGTCCCCAGCTTCAAGCCTCAGGTTCACAGGCTGGCCCCAAGGTGCTGGTGGTGTGCCTGGGCCGGAACTAATTTTTTGTCCTTTGCTTACTTCTAAAATGGGGGAAATTCTTGTGGGAACCAGTACTTGAGCTGTGTGGTTGAGCTAAATTGCTGCTTTGCTGCTGTTTCCCTAGGGAGGCTTTTCGTGCAGCTCAGGTTTTAGTGGTTGACCTTATAGGTACTTCTGGCTGTCCTGAGACCTGGTGCACCTAGGTTGTGTAGAAACTCTGATCTGGGCCTGAGTTTTTCCATCAAACTGCACCCCATGCAATACTGCATTCCTGACCAGTATCCTCTCAGTGGCCCTGTGCTGATTGGCTGTCCTTGCTGTGTCCCAGTGTTCTCCCGGTGGGCCCATTTCCCCCACCACCCATGCTCCAAACACTTCCCATGAGATGGGCCCTGTGCTGGTCGCTTGCGATAACTCACCAGCCTCTGAACAGCTCCCCTTTTTCAGCTCTTCTGGCTCCTTGCTCTTGCGTGGGTCCGTGGGAACCCTAATAGAGGTCTTGCTGTCCTGGGGCCACTGAGGTCCTCTTCTCTCTTGTCGCCTCCAGGCAACTCCATCCAAAGGGCACAGCTGTGGTTTCTGTTGGCTCCTGCTCCATATGCTCGGCAGCTCCAGGCTTAAAGCAGCCGTGGCCCGAAACACTCCGAGCAGTTTTTCCTTTCTCTCATTGTGGTTTCTCCCACCTTCATGAACTCTATAGGTCTCTCCTCTTCTTCCCCTGAGCTCCAGCAGCCCCAGCTTGGCTGTTATTACATTTTTATAGTTGTATATTGGTGTACTGGTTGATTTGTTGGAGAGAGTGAGGCTGGGGACCATCTATTCTGCCATCTTGACTGGAACTCCTTTTTTTTCTATTTTTTTAAGGTCAAAGCTGAAGTTGTTGATTTGAAATCTTCTTTCTTCTCAAATATAGCTGGTTAGTACTAAATATTTTTCTCTGCACCCTACAAATTTTGATATACTGTATTCTAATTTTTGTTTAAAATACATTTACAAATTCAGTTCAAAATACTTTTTACTTTCCCCCTTAATTTTTTTTTATTGATGAGTTATTTAGAAGGGTGTTAGTTTCCAAATATTTGGTGATTTTCCAGATATATGAATATTTCTGCAATTGATTTTTAATTTAATTCCACTGTGGTCAGAGAACATACTTTGTATGCCCTGAATTCTTTTAAATTTATTGAGATTTGTATCATGACCTAGAATACTTTCTTTCTTGATAAATGTTCCATATACACTTGAAAAAAAGTCTATTCTCCTGTTATTAGGTGGAATGTTGCTATATTCCACTTATAAATCCTATACATTTGTAAATATCATTTATATCAAGTTTGTTGGGAGTACTGGTCAAGGCTTTTATATTTTACTTATTTTACTTGTTCTATCAGTTATTGAGAAAGAGATATTTCAATCTCTAAATATAATTGTGGATCTATCTCCTTCAATCCTATAGGTTTTCCTTCATTTACTTTAAAGCTTGGTTATTAGGAGCAGAAATGCTTAGGACTGTTATGTCTTGTTATGTCCTTGATTAAGTGACCCATCTATCATTATGAAATGACCTTTATTCCTGGTCATATTTTTGCTATGAAATTTACTTTGTCTGATGTTAATATGGACAATACAGCTTTCATTTTATTAGGATTAGCACACTATATGTTTTTCCACCTTTTTAACTGTTTTGCATCTTTATATTTTAAGTGTGTTTCTTGTAGGTAGTATACAGTTGGTCTTGCATGTTCAATCAGATAATCTCTGCCTTTTTACTGGGGTGTTTGAACCATTTACATTTAATGTTATTAGTGATATGGTTAGGTTTAAGTCTATCATCTTGCTTTTCATTTTCTATTTTCCCATGTGTTCTTTATTCCACTTTTTCTCTTTTCTTCCTTTCTTTCAGATTAAGTGTTTACCATGATTTCATTTCATCACATTTGTTGGATTTGCTATAAATCTTTGTTTTGTTATTTTGGTGATTGCTTTAGGGTTTACAGTTTGTTTAACTTATTAGAGTCTACCTTAAAGTGATAATATCACTTCATGTATAGTATGAGAACTTTACAATAACATATGTATTTTTATTTTCCCATTCCATTTATTGCTGTTATACATTTTAGTTACACATAATTAAAAACCACAGAATACATTGCCATTATTTCTGTTTAAACAGTCAATTACCCTTAAACTGATATAAATAATAAGAAAAAAATCTTCTACATTCACTCATGTTCTTACCATTTACAGTGCTCTTCATTTCTTTTTGTAGATTCTTAGTTCCATCTGGTATTATTTTTGTTCTGCCTCAATTATTTCCTTTAACATTTATTGTACAGTATGTCTCCTGGTGATAAATTCTTTCTGCTTTTGTATGTCTAAAAAAGTCTTTCACATTAAAAAAAATAGCTTTATTCAGATAGAATTCAAGTGTCATACAATCTACTCATTTAAAGTTTACAATTCAATAGTTTTTAGCATATTCACAGAGTTGTGCAATCATCACCATAATGTATTTCAGAATGTTTTCATAAGTCCAATAAGAAAACCCATAACTATTAGTACTTACTTCCCATTTCCCACCATCCCCCATGTCGCCTCCTTGCCCCGAAGCCTAGGTAACTAAATACTACTTCTACATATTTGCCTATTCAGCACATTTCATATAAATGGAATTATACAACATGTGGTCTTTTGTGACTGGCTTCTTTTACTTAGCATTATGTTTTCATGGTTCAACCATGTACATCTCTACTTTATTTCTTTTTATTGCCAAATAATATTCCATTTCAGGGATATAGCTTATTTTATTGATCCATTAATCACCTGTTCAAGGCCCCACCCCTCAATTACCATAATAAGATTTCCTACCTTCTTTACACTGTCACAGTGTGGACTAAGTTTTGGTGGGACATCAATCCACAGCAGTTTTATAGTTTCCATTGTAGAGATCTTTCACCTTCTTGGTTAAACTTACTCATACTTATTTCATTTTTTTGGTAGCTATTGTGAATGGGATTACTTTACCTCATCTTCAGCTGTTTTATTATTGGCATGTAGGAAGGCTATTGATTTTTGTGTGTTGATTTTGTATCCTGCCACTATACTGAATTCATTTATTAGTTCTATCAATTTTTTGGTGGAGTCTTTAGGGTTCCATGGATATGATTGATAGTTTGGATAGGCCTCTCCCAAAGCTCATGTTAAAATCTGATCCACAATGTGGCAACATTGGGAGCTGTTTGGGTCATGGAGGATGGGTCCCCTATGATTAGATTAATGCCCTCCCTCGGGTGGTGGTGGTGAGTGAGTTCTTGCTCTATTATTCCAGCAGGCGCTGATTACTTAAAGGATGCTGGCACCTCCTCCCTCTCTCTCTTGCTTTCTCTTGCTATGTGATCTGCTTGCACCTACTGGTGCCCAGCCGTTTTCCACCATGAGTAGAAGAAGCCTGAGGCCCACACCAGATGCAGCTGTCCCATAATTATGAGCGAAATAAACTTCTTTGTTTTATAAATTACTTAGTTCCAGGTATTCTGTTAAAGTAACACAAAAGGATTAATACAATGATCATGTCCTCTGCAAATACAGATAATTTGGATGCCCTCCTTTCTAATTTGGATGCCCATTATTGCTTTCTCTTGCCTTATTGTGCTGGTTCGAACTTCCAGTACGACGTTGAATAAGAGTGGGGAAAGTGGACATCTTTGTCTTGTTCCAGATCTCAGAGAAAAAGCCTCCAATTTTTTTTCCATTCAGTATGATACTAGCTGCAGTCCCTACTCCCTTCTTGCTGCAGCTTCTCCCACCTTCATGTACTCCATAGGTCTCTACTCCTCTTCCTCCAAGCTCCAGTGATCCCAGGTTGGCAGTCTTTGCTCTTTTTGTTTGTTTGTTTTGTTTTGGTAGCTGGCCAGTATGGGAATCCAGATTCTTGGCTTTAATGTTATCAGCACCAAGTCTTTGCTTTTTAATTTTTGTAAATCTATCAGTTGTTAGGGGGAGTGATGCTGGGAACTGTCTATTCTGCCATCTTGATGACATCCTCATTGCAGCTCTTTTGCTCACTCACTTTGAGACACTAGAAATCAAAAAAATGAGAACTTGACCATTATCCACTCATTTTGTGACTTTGAGAATTCAAAATCTGAGTACTTGACTATTATCCTACCTTATAATTTTACTATGAGAAATAAATCATGAAGATAATTCAGTGCTCTACTAAATTAAGTAATAAACTTCAGTTGCCTTCAACTTCAAAAAAATAAAATTAATACCGGGTCTTCAATTCCTGGGAAGATGAAGTAGATACACTTTATTTTATTCCTCCCATAAGTACTGCTAACATCCCTGAATATTATACATAAAGCAAGCATGGAAGACGCTGCAAGGTGGAAAGAAGAAGTTAGACTGGCTGAGTACCTCAGGACCTAAGGAACAACATACTGTAGAGTTCCCTGGGTGTTCTTTGTGTCTCATGTATGCCAGACTAGATGCCAAAGAAGCCAGCAACCCAAAAATACCAACAGGCACAGACAAAAAAATAAAAGCACAAAGAAAAGTCTTTGTAGCCAAAGGACAAGGATAAGATGCCAAGCAAGATGGAAAATTTTAAGACAACTCTACTCCAGCCAACCACCACAGAAAAAACTGCAGCCACACTTCTTCCCTGCCATCAAAGTCTGTGTAGAGAGCCTATATTTCCACCCTTGCCAGCCATAAGGAGACACTACAACCCCCTACTGGAGTAATGTCAGAGAAGACTGAGAGGACCGCCAGACTTTCATTCCCACAAGGTGGTAAGGAGGCCCAGCCCACCCCATTATGTCAGTGGGGAAGCTGGACTTCTACCCCACACAGTGGTAACAAGGCATCCCTCCCTATCCCCACTGGGGACATATCAGAGAATGGAGAGTCAAGTTTTTAACCACAACTTAATGGTGATGAGGCTTCCCCACCACCAATCAGTGGAGACCACGTGGGGAATCTGGACTTCCACCCCTAGCAGGAAGTAACAAGGTACCCCTCTTCTGCTCTGGTATGATTGCTTGTGACTTACGTGTTGTACGTAAGAGGCTGTTGCCTAATGTAAGGTGATGAAGATTTAGGCCTGTGTTTTACTCTAAATGTTTTATAAATTTTAGATCTCACATTTAGGTCTTTGATCTACTTTGAGTTAATTTTTGTATATGGTCAACTTTATTCTTTTTTTTCATTGTACATGTTTAAGGGGTTCAGCTTGTTGTTTCAATACATGCACATATTGTATAATGATTCAGTCAGAATAGTTAGCATATCACCTAAACATTTATCATTACTTTGTGGTTATAACGTTCAAGATCCTTTTTGCTGACTATAGTGAAATATACAATATAATATTATTAGGGGACTTCTGGTCAAGATGGCAGAATAGATGGTCCCTAGTGCCACTCCCTCCCACAAATCAACCAATTTACAACCATAAAAAAGCAACGACAGCCAAGCTGGGGCCACTAGAGATCAGGGGAAGAGGAGGAGAGACCGATGGAGGGCATGAAGGCAGGAAAAGCCACAATGAGAGAAAGAAAAAACCTCTTAGAACATTTTCAACCCTGGCCACGTCCAGTCTGGAGCTGGTGAGCACATGGAGCAGGAGCAGGCAAAAGCCAAAGCTGTGCCCTTTGGATGAAGTTGCTTCAAGGTGGCAGGGGAGAAGAGGGCCTTGGCAACCCCCAGGCCAGCAAGACCACTAATAGGGTTCCCGTGGACCCACATAGGAGTGAGGAGCCACAACAACTAAAGAAAAGGAGGAACTTAGAGGCTAGTGAGTCATTGCAAGGGACCAGCACATGGCCTGTCCCAAGGAAAGTGTCTGCAGCTTGGGTGGTGGGGGACACGGGCTCACCAGAGGAACACCAGGGCACAGCAAGGACAGCTGATCTGCACCCCTACCAGGGAAGGACCACTCAGAGGAGACTGGCAAGGAGTATAGAATTGCATAGGGTGCAGTTTGATGAAAAGACTCAAGCCCAGACCGGATTTTCGGATCTCTCGACAGCTGGAAGTACCTGTAAAATCAATCATTAAAACCTGAGCTGCACCAAAAGCCTTCCCTAGAGAATCAGCAGCAAAGCAGCAATCTAGCTCAACCACAGAGCTCAAGTACTGGTGCCCACAGGAAGTTCTCCCATTTTAGAAGTAAGCAAAGGACAACCAATTAGTTCCAGTGCAGTTTAAATGGTGGGAACAGCAAATAATCCAACACAGAACTGAAAGAAAAAACAAAGTATCTGCAACCAGAGACAAAGTTTACATGTTAACTAGTAAAGGTCTCATTTCACCAAAGAACACTTATAACACCTAGAAGGACTGGAAGTCCCTGGGCTACAAAACCAGAAAGTGGGGAGGATCGGGGTAGTCAGCCATGACCCCCGACACCCAAAACCAATCCCAACGGTGGGGGATGAGGGCCTTGGCCACACCCCGCTGACATGCACAGCCAGCCCAGTGGCAACCACCAAATCACCGCAGTAAGCGCCATAGGCTCTCCTTAGCCAGGGCAGTGGGGGACCGAGGGCCTCAGCCATGCCCCCCAGACACCCACAGACAGCCCAGCAGTGACCACCAAGCCGCCACAGGAAGTGCCCCGGTCACTCCCGGCCTGGTGCGGTGGGGGGACAAGGGCCTCGGCCACATCCCCCAACACCCACAGCCAGCCCAGCGGTGTCCACCAGCACCCTGGTCTCTCCTGACCTGAGGCAGTGGAGGGGCCAAGGCATTCAGCCATAGCCCCCCAACACATGCAACTAGCCCAGCAATGACCACCAAGCCACAGCAAGAAGTGCCCTGGATTCCCGAGCTGGGTCAGTGGGGGGCAAGGGCTTTTTCCACATCACCCTGACATCTACCCAGCCCAGCAATGACCAACCCACCACTAGAAGCCCCCCTGGTCTCCCCTGTGGAAGTGAGGGGGGTGCCATGGGCCTCAATCTGACCCCTCCTCCCTCCATCCCATTTCCTTCCCCTTTCCCTTCTCACCCTCCCTCCCAACTGCTCCACAACATCCTAAAATGTAAAAAATAATATTAATAAACTTTCATTTTCTTTAAAAAAAAATTATTAGCTACTGTCACCCTAGAGCAACAGAACTTATTCCTCCTATCTAACTGTAACTTTGTACCTATTTACCAACCTTTCTCTATCCTCCCCACACTGCCTCTGGTAACCAATAATCTACTCTCAATTTCTTCTTTTTTTTAATTTATTTATTATTAATTGACCCATTTTTTTTTTTGCATGTGAACATCCAATTGTCCCAGCATCATTTGTTGAAGAAACTATTCTTTTCCCATTGAATTGTCTTTGTGCCTTTGTCAAATATCAATTGACCATACATGTATGGATATATTTCTGGACATTCAATTATATTTCATTGCTGTGTATGTTTATCCTTGTGCCAGTATCACACTGTCCTGATTACTGTAGTTTTGTAGAAAGCTTTGAAATTGTAAAGTGCGAGTTCTACAACTTTGCCCTTTTTTATCAAGACGGTTTTGGCTATTTGGGGTCCCCTGCATTTCCATATGAATTTTAGGATCAGCTTGTCAATTTCTGCAAAACAGTAGCTGTGATATTGAATTTGGAGAATATTGCCATGTTAACAACAGTACATTTTCCAATCCATGAACACAGAATATCTTTCCATTAATTTAGGTTTTCTTTCATTTCTTTCAGCAGTTTTATAGTTTTCAGTGTATAAGTCTTACAATATGTTAAATTTATTCTTAAGTATTTTATTCTTTTTGATGCTATTGTAAGTGCAATTGGTTTTTAAATTTCCTTTTCAGTTTGTTGATGGCTAGTGTATAGATTTAATATATATGGATCTTGTATCCTGCAACCTTTGTGAACTTCTTTGTCAGCTCTAATAGATTATTTGAGTATTCCTCAGGACTTTCTATATGCAAGATCATGTCATTTAGAACCACCAGTGCAATGTTGAATAAAAGTGGTGAGAGTTGACATCCTTGTCTTATTCCTGATCTTTAAAGGGAAGGTCTCAGTCTTTCAGCAGTAAGTATAATATTAACTGTGTGTTTTTCAAAGAGGCCCTTTAGTAGTTTAAGGAAGTTCCCTCCTATTCCTAGTTTGTAAGGGTGTTGGAATTTGTCAAATACTTTGCCTGCTTTTATTGAGATGTCATTTGATATTTTTCCTTTATCCTATTAATATGGTAAATTATATTAATTTTTTTTATAATAATCCAATATTGTATTCCTAGGATAAATCCCACTTGATCATGGTATATAATCCTTTTTATATGCTGCTGGATTTGATATTCTAGTATTTTGTCAAGAATTTTTGCATCTATTTATAAAAACAATACGGGTCTGTAGTTTTCTTTTCTTGTGATGCCTTTGTCCGATTTTTGGTATCAGGATAATACTGGCCTTATAGAATTAGCTGGGAAATAACTCCTTCCTCTTCAATTTTTTGAAGAGTGTATGAAGGATTGTTGTTAATTCTTCTTTAAACATTTGGTAGAATTCACCAGTGAAGCCTCCTGGTTCTAGACTTCTCTTTGTGGGAAGCAATAAAGTTTTTTTAAGGTATAAATCCACAAGCACAAAGAAAATATGAGATGGGATGACAGCAGATGAAGGGAGTGGACAGTAAATGACAGATGTCAATAAAATTTTGGAAAGTGAAAAACAGGTGGACTAATGGTAACAGATTTAGCAGACCACAGAAAGATGAAGCATAAATGACAGTGGGGTAGAAATAAGTGGGCTTGAATGACATAACTCTGAAAAGACTCAGAGACTGGAGGCAGCTGTTATGTTTGAAGAGGATTTGTGGGAGGCTGGAAACATGAGGACTGGTTGAAAATTAATATAAGAACACTGACCCCTAGATCCCCTCCTCCACTCCACACGAACAGGTAACATCCTCTCTCCTACAGAGACAGAACAATAAAGATTTACTTACAGGAGAAGATAATTCAGAGAGACTCTGGACTCACAGATACAGGTACAGCAAAGAATGAGGTTACTCTAATGAAAACTGAATGGTGAGACTCCTTACTCCCTTCACCTACCGTGCTGAGAGACCATCGGAGCCAGGCTTATGTGTCCTGTACTGGGGATTGGAATAACGGTTTAAAACATAAAGAAACATTTAGCATTTCACAATTTCTAAGAGTCAGGAATATGGAAGCAGCTTAGCTGGTTCTCACTTGGGGATTCTTATGATGTTGTGGTCTGGATGTCAGTTGGGGCTGCAGTCTTCAAAAGCTGGTGGACTATGACTGGATGACCCACTTCCAAGACAGCTCACTCACACTGATGGCACATTAGTGTTGGCTCTTGGCAGCGGCCTCAATTCCTCGCCATGTGGACTTCTCCATGGGGCTGCTTGGTGTCCTCAGGATATGACAGCTGGTATCTCCCAAAATGAATGATCCAAAAAAGAGCAAGACAGAACCTGAAATGTCTTTTATGATCTAGCCTTAGAAATCACACACTGAAAAGAGCATGCCCAGGATCCTAGGCAAGGAGCCATGGCCTACAGACCCCTCTGCCCAGAAGCAGGCAAGAGAAGTATGCCTGGGGTCCTAGGCAAGGAGTGAGGGCCTCAGGCTCCTCCACCCAGAAGCAGACAAGAGAGCATGCCTGGGATCCAGAAGAGGAGCTGAAGGTCGCAGCCCCCTCTGCCCAGATGCAGGCAATACAACATGACTGGGGTCCTAGGCAAAGAACTGAGGGCAGTACCTCCTGCCCAAAAGTAGGTAAAACAGCATGCCAGAATACCACTTCTGGGCAGGTGGCCCACCACAGCCTCCACCACAGCCATGGTTGCTGAAAAACTGGCTCGACAGCACAGCAGCAGCCACTGCTACGATGCAGGCAGCCTTGACTGCACAGACACAAGGAAAGTCACTAGTGGAGACTGGAAAAAGAAGAGGATGTCTCTTTCCTCAAAACCCACTCCAGAGTGATACAGGAAGTAACTGCTCTACCAGATAACCAGACATCAATGTACAGAGACTAGAAATATGAAAACCCAAGAAAATACGACAACACCAGAAGAATACAGCAATTCTCAAATACTAGATCTTATAGAGCAGGAAACCTTTGAAATGACTGAAAAGGAATTCCAAGCAAAAATCTTAAGGAAACTCACTGAGATATGAGAAGACTCAGACAACACAATGTAATGAGAAAAAAAACATCCAGGATGTGAAGGAAATTTACAGAGATTAATACCTAATGTAGCAGAATGCATGGAACTGAAAGATACACTCTGAAATAAAAAATGCAGGGCTGGCCTGTGGCTCACTTGGGAGACTGTTGTGCTGATAACACAAAGGCCATGGGTTTGGATCCCTACATAGGGATGGCCAGTTAGCTCACTTGGGAAAGCATGGTGCTGACAACACCAAGTTAAGGGTTAAGATCCCCTTACTGATCATCTTTTTAAAAAAATAAAAAGAAATAAAAAATGCAACTGATAGCTTAAGCATCAGGCTAGAAGAAGCAGATGATGATAGAATTTCTGATCCTGAAGATAGTCATTTTGAAATAACCCAGGCAGACCAAAACAAAAGGAAAATTATAAAAAGAAATAAAAAATGCAACTGATAGCTTAAGCATCAGGCTAGAAGAAGCAGATGATAGAATTTCTGATCCTGAAGATAGTCTTTTTGAAATAACCCAGGCAGACCAAAACAAAAGGAAAAATGAATTTTAAAAAATGATGAAAATCTAAGAGAGCTAGCAGACAATCTTAAGTGCACAAACATTTGAATCATGGGTGTCCCAGAAGGGGAGAAGAAAGGAAAAGGCATGGAAAACCTATTCAATGAAATAATAATGGAAAACTTCTCAGGTATAGGGAGAGACACAGGCCTTCAGATCCAGGAGGCACAAAGATCCACAAACAGATTCAACCCAAAAAGATCCTCTCCCAGATGCATTACAGTCAAACTGGAAAAGCTCAAAGACAAAGAGAGAATCTTAAAAGAAACAAGAGAAAAGTATTAACCACCTATAAAAGAGCCCCTATCAGAGTAACAGTTGACTTCTCAATGAAAATAGTACAGCCAGAAGCAGATGAGATGATATATTCAAAACACTAAAAGAGGGCCGGCCCCGTGGCACACTTGGGAGAGTGCAGTGCTGGGAGTGCAGCACTGCTCCCGCCGCGGGTTCGGATCCTATATAGGAATGGCTGGTGCACTCACTGGCTGAGCGCGGTGTGGGCGACACCAAGCCAAGGGTTGCGATCCCCTTACCGGTCAAGAAAAAAAAAAAAAAAAAAAAAAAAAAAAAACAACGCTAAAAGAAAAAATACTGCCAGCCAAAAATACTATATCCAGCAAGGCTATCCTTCTGAAATGAGAGAAAACTAGTATATTTTCTAGAGAAACAAAAACTGGGAGTTCACCACCACATGACCAGCCCCACAAGAAATCCTCAAGGGAATCCTGCATCTGGAATCTGAAAAACGAAAATCACTACCAAAATACACAAGAAAGAACGAAACACACAGATAGAACAAAAATGCAAATGAGAAAGAGAAAGAAACTAAATCTTACCACCAGAAAAAGCCATAGTGACAATGTAATAATGCCCCTGCTTTATTTCTGATTTTAGTAATTCTGGTCTTCTCTAGATAAAGGTTTGCAAATTTTGTTGCTCTTTTAAAAGAATCAACTTTTGGTTTTGTTGATTTTCTCTATTGTTTTTTAATTCCCTATTTCATATATTTCTGTTGTAATCTTTGTTATTTCCTACTTATGTTTGCTGTTGGTTTAGTTTGCTCTTCTTTTTCTATTTTTTAAGGTAGAAGTTTATATTACTAATTTGAAATTTTTCTTATTTTTAATATAGGTGATTATAAGTTCAAATTTTCCTCTAAGCACTGCATAAGCCCTGCAACCTATACATTTTGATGTGTTGAGCTTTGATTTTTATCTCAAAGTACTCTCTAATTTCCCTGTGATTTTTCTTTTTACCAAGTGTTTGTTTAGGAAAATGTTGTTTAATTTCCACACATTTGTGAGCTTTCTAAATTTCCTTCTGTTATAGTGGTCAAAGAACATTTTCTATGATCTTAGTCTTTAAAAAAAAAAAGGAAAGATTTAAACAAACACAAAAATGTT
>NW_007728717.1:29673-31513 GCF_000696425.1 Galeopterus variegatus | reverse complement strand
AAAAAAAAAAGGAAAGATTTAAACAAACACAAAAATGTTCATGGAAAGATTTCCATTTTCTTTCAATTCTATTTTTCCACAGACTTTTCGAAGTGTCCTTTTGTTTATATTCTATTTTACTGATTTTTTATGCAATTTGTGTTGCTAAACTTAGATATTTAATTTCTGTTCTTGACTTCTTTTTATTAAGTGCACTTGTTGATTTGCTTAGAAATTAATTTGCCTTTGAAAAGTTTATTCCTCTTCCTCTGTTGAAATTAATTTGATATTTGCATGCTTTGGAAGACTTTAGAAAGCTATTTCAAATAATTATAGAAATTATAAAATGAATTACATAAATTTTAATGTTTTATTTATATCTCCAGTTTTGTGAAAATTAGAAGCCCTACTTTCTACAGATTATTTTGTTATTCATCTGTTATTCAGTTTATGTATTCATTATCTGAACAAATAAATGTGCATATCCTTAACAACAACAACAAAAGAAATCACACACCATCATTTCTGCAATATCATACTGGTTACAAAGTCCAGCCCACTGAAGCATGGGAGGGAACTATACAAAGGCATAAATACCAGAAAGTGAGGATCACTGGGGGCCAACTTGGATTTATGTCCCTCTCACATGCAAATTTTGTCCCAACCCATCCAAAAAACCTCATCCCTTTACAGCATCCACTTGAAGTCCAGGATCTTGTCATCTAAATCTGGCGGATGAAGCCCTTTGGGTATGGTTCCTTGAGCATGGCTCCTCAAATACTCTTCATTTCAACTTGAAAATTTATGAATTAAAGAAACAAGTTTTCTGCCCTGAATACACCCAACAAAGGACTGCATAGAATAACCAGTATAGAGAACCCTGTTCAACATGAAGGAAAAAAGAGGCATTCAAGGGTTAATGGTCCATATCAATTTTGAAACCTAGGCAAGTACATGTCAAAAGTTCCTTGATTAGGACTCAGTCCCATATCTTCACAGGTATCACTGTCAACAGTTCACTAGATGACCTCAAAAGAAGAATGGAGAACAGAGAGTACAAAGTCGATGAACTTGAAGATACACCAAAAGAAATGATCCAATGTGAACGACAAATAGAAAAAAGATTTTTAAAAATTAACAGAGCTGCAGGGAACTGAGAGACAGTATCAAAAGTTCTAATCAACATTTGTGTCAATGATGTCTCAGAAGAAGAGAAATACTGTTGCAGATAATATTTTTTAAAAGGCTCAAAAATTCCCAAATTTGGTGAAAGACTAAAATTAAGAACTTCAAACAGATTAAACTAAAAGAAAACCACACAGACATATCATAATCAAATTGCTGAAAACCAAAGATAAAGATACAATCTTGAAATCAGCCTGAGAAAAACAACACATTAGAATTTGAATGGCTGTGCATTTCTCTTCATAGGGGACAGAAGACAGTGGAGCAACGTCCTTAAGGAGGGCAGAAGATGGTGGAACGACATACTCAAAGTGTTCAAAGCAAAGAACTGTCAACTCAGAATTCTATATCCAGCAAAATACACTTCAGGAATGAAGGCAAACTAAAGACATTTTCACATGAAAGTAATCTAAAAGAATTTGTCACCAGCAGACCTGCTCTAAAAGAAATGCTAAAGGAGATCCAATCAAGATGGCAGAATAGATGGTCCTCAGCGTCACTCTCTCCCACAAATCAACCAAATTTACAACTATAAAAAAGTAACATCAGCCAAGCTGGGGCCGCTGGAACTCAGGGAAAGAGGAGGAGAGACCTACGGAGTTCATGAAGGCAGGAGAAGACATGATGAGAGAAAGAAAAAGCTGCTCTGAGCATTTCGGGCCGAGGCTGCTTTAAG
>NW_007728717.1:24665-28573 GCF_000696425.1 Galeopterus variegatus | reverse complement strand
ACACAGCTCAAGTACTGGTTCCCACAGGAAGTTCCCCTCTGTTAGAAGCAAAGAACAAAAAATTAGTTCCGGCCCAGGCACACCACCGGCACCTTGGGGCCTGCCTGGGAACTGGAGGAATGGATCTGGGGACCGGACCCCACTCCCACTTCCAGGCAAACTGCACCAGTGCCTCGGGGCCAGCCTGGGGACCTGAAGCATGGAGAAGGGGACTGGCTCCCCCTCCCACAACCAGGCACACCATGCCAGCACCTTGGGGCCTGCCCAGGGACCCGAGGCAAGGAGAAGGGGACCAGACCTCTTTCCCACAACCAGGCACACTGAGCCAGCGCCTTGGGGCTCACCCTGGGACCCAGAGTATGGAGTTGGGGACTAGACCACCCTCCCACAACCAGGCACAACATGCCAGCACCTTGGAGCCCACCCAGGGACCCAGGGCATGAAGAACAGGACCGGGCCTCTCTCCCACAACCAGGCACAACATGCCAGCACCTCGGAGCCCACCCAGGGACCCAAGTTATGGAGAAGGGGAATGGTCCTCTCTCCCACAACCAGGCACACCATGCCAGCACCTTGGGACCTGCCCAGGGACCCAAGGCAAGGAGAAGGGGAACAGACCTCACTCCCACAACCAGGCACACACAGCCAGCGCTTCAGGGCCCACCTGGGGAACCAAGGCATGAAGAAGGGGACTGGACCTCTCTCACACAACCAGGCACACCATGCCAGCACCATGGGGCCTGCCCAGGGACCCAGGGCATGGAGAAGGGGACCGGACCTCTCTCCCACAACCAGGCACACTGAGCCAGTGCCTCGGGGCCCACCCAGGGACCTGAGGTATGGAGTTTGGGACTGGACCTCTCTCCCAGAACAAGGCACACCATGCCAGTACCTCAGGGCCCACCCAGGGACCCAGGATATGGAGAAGGGGACTAGACCCCTCTCCCACAACCAGGCACATGGCGCCAGTGCCTTGGGGCCTGCCCAGGGACCAGAGGCATAGAGAAGGGGACCAAACACACCCCACCACCAGGCATACTGCCAGTGTCAAGGAGCATGCCAAAAACAGCACCTCCACGTGGGTGGCCCACCCCAGCCACCACAGTTACCATGACTGCTGCAAAAATGGCTAGACGCCACAGCCACCACGCAGATGGTCCACCAACCACTGGAGTGCATTCACACAAGAGTCACCAGCAGAGACAAAGAAGAGGATGTCTCTTTCCACAAAACCCATTTCAGAGTGACAGAAGAAGCATCTGCTCTATGATAATAGTGGGGGACCTGATCACATCTCTCAGCATTGGACAGATCATCTAGGCAACAAGTTAACAGAGTAACCATTATTCTTTCAGAAGGAGAGAAGAAATCTAGGATAATTAGAGGGGGAGGAGGAGGGAATGGGGGAAGGGGTGAGGTTGGACAAGGGGCATAAAGAATAATTACAATTTGTAACAATATATATGCTAGTAATATTGACTTAACCAACATATCTCAATGTTCAACCCCCAAAATATGTCTAATCGATTTTGATTCAATAAATAAAATAAATTTTAAAAATAAAAAATAAAATAAAATAAATGCTAAAGGAAACTCTTCAGGCTGAAGGGAATTGATAACAGAGGGAAACTTGTAACTTCAGGAATGATGGAAGAACATCAGTAAAGGTGAATATTGGGTTAAGTATAATAGACTATTTTTCTAACCTTACTTTCTTTAAAATGTGTGTGTGTGTGTGTGTGTGTGTGTGTGTATTTTTTTTTTTTTTTTGGTAGCTGGCCATTACAGAGATCTGAAGAAATATGTATGAATGTTGAAAGCAACATTTATAACATTGTGTATGTAGATGTAAACATATGACACTTATCAATGGGGAGGATAAAGAAACCTATATGACTGTAAGGTTTCTGTGTTTTACTTGAAGTGATAAAACATTAAATCTAGATAGTCTGTGAGAAGCTAAGTAGTTAGGTATATATACATTATAATCCCTAGAGCAAACACTAAAAAAAGTACAAAGATATATAGCCAAAAGGAAAATAGATAAATTAAAATGGAATAACAAAAATGGAAACAAATATTACAAAAGAAGCTAGGGGAGGGGTAAAGAGAAGCAAAAAACAAAGAATATATAAAGAATAGTATAATGTTAGACCTAAATAAAGACTTTTCAATAATCACAGCAAATGTAAATAAACTATCCATACCAATTATCAGAGATTGGATTCTAAAATGACAAAATTATAAGCTGCCTTCAAGAAACCCACTTTAAATATGATAATATCTACTTATAGACAGATTAAAGTTTATTTCATGCAAACATTAAGTAAAAGAAGTCTGGAGTGGCTACATTAACATCAGTAAAATTCTGCTTACGAGAAGGAAAATAACCAGGAATAAAGAAGGGCTATATATATAGTGAAAAGAGTAAATTAAGGAGCTGAGGAGACCTGCACAGTGCAGGCAGCCTCTTCCCCCTTGAACCTGGAGGGAAGCGCCAGTAGCCATGGCAGGCTCTGCCAAGGTGAGCCGAGACTCACGTGGTGCTGGGGGCTCATTCTACAGCCACAGATTCTGGGACAGGACCTACGGTGGTGTAATATAGCCACTACCACACCTACTGTCAAGCAAGGACAATTCACCACCATGGTAGCAGCCAGGGCCACTCTACAGGTAACCTACTGCTCACTCTACTACATTGGTGTAAAAACAGTTACCAGTAACTCCTGCAAATAGAGGAAGCAATCTTTATCCTCCTAGCCAACCTAAAAGTAATAGAAGAAGCAAACCCTCTACCAAATGACCAAATGTCAATGAAAAAATACTAGAACTACAAATAAACAAGATATGACACCACTGAAAGAATACAGTAATGCTCAAATTTCAGACTCCATGGAACAGGGTGTGGGGAAAATAGGACAATTTAGTCAGGCTCTCTTGGCTCAGGTCTGGCTGGGGTTGAGCAGCACATTTCTTGTAAACAAGTTGTGTGTGTGGGTGGAGTTAGTGCCCATGTGCACCCATGTATCTTTTTAGTTAATTGCTACTGTGTGTTCTTGAGTTGTGAAGCAGGCTGGCTGGCAGTGAGCTCGTGTCTAAAAACAGAGCATGTTTACTCTGCTGGCAGCTGCTCAGTTTTAGTTTTTCTTTGGACTTTGCCGGTAGCAGTTGAGTTTCTGAGTTTCTCTGTGGACCTTTTGGCTCATAGTGTTGTGTGTACTGAATAAAGACTATTCCTTCTTCAACCAAGGCTCCAAGGACATTTTTTCTGGTTTCCTAGCTCGTAGACCTGTGTGTGAAGGGTTTATGAATGGGCTTGGGAGGTCTGTGAGCTCCAGATTTTAGCCCTAGCTCTACAATTGGCATAGTTGGAGCAGGATTCTGAGCAGGTACAGGAGCAAGAAGCCCTTAGAGAAGGATGAAATGTGGCTACTTTTGAACATGTTGTGCTCTGTGGCCACTTTTCTGTTGACTGGAGCCTGGCTGCTGCTCACTCTGCTGCAAACTGATCAAGAGTTGAAACAGAAAGAGTTGTTGGCAGATGATGCGCAGCAACTGGTAGACACGAAGCGAAACGCAGAGTCACTGGAAGCACAGATGTATATCCTGGAGGATGACATGCAGTGACCGGCCAGTCCAGCTTCTCTCACCAGGGAAGACGACGAACCCAGTGGTGAGTTGGGGGAGACCGTGCATCCCCAGGCATGACCTGTTGTGCAGGGGAAATTGAGGCATGAGCAGCCTATGGGACCGGGCGGGCAACAACAGGGCAATCCACAGGTGACCCAATTTACCACCTATGTCCCATATACCCAGGTTGAGTTAGTTGACTTGGTGAGACAGTTCTGGCAGAAACAGGGGGAGACCCTAGCTGCTTGGCTGTTGCAGTTATGGGACCTAGGGGTGGA
>NW_007728717.1:18627-24324 GCF_000696425.1 Galeopterus variegatus | reverse complement strand
ATGGAATGGGTGAATGCAGCTGCCCGAACCATGTGGGCAAATGCTGGAGAGCTGCCCAAGATTGTTAGTAAATGGCAAACAAATGCGGAGCTGGTCCAAATAATTCAACAGCTGGGGATGTGGCAGTCCATGTTTAATGTGAACACTCGTGGCCCAGATAATGAAAATTTTACAGGTAGCATGAGAGAAATAGTGCTGTATGTCCCATATACCCAGGTTGAGTTAGTTGACTTGGTGAGACAGTTCTGGCAGAAACAGGGGGAGACCCTAGCTGCTTGGCTGTTGCAGTTATGGGACCTAGGGGTGGATAGAATGTAATATGCTCTGGTGAGGAAATGGAAAAATTGGCCTCCATCACCATGTACCCATCCCTGAGGCAGCGACTACAGAATAGCTGCAGGTATGCACAAGAGATAGGTAATCACTCCTTAATGGAATGGGTGAATGCAGCTGCCCGAACCATGTGGGCAAATGCTGGAGAGCTGCCCAAGACTGTTAGTAAATGGCAAACAAATGCGGAGCTGGTCCAAATAATTCAACAGCTGGGGATGTGGCAGTCCATGTTTAATGTGAACACTCGTGGGCCAGATAATGAAAATTTTACAGGTAGCATGAGAGAAATAGTGCTACCGAATGCCCTGTCAACGTCCTTTGGGTCACTGATGGCTACACTGGCCCCATACATTGGTTGTCCTATACATGAGGTAATGACCATGATAGCTGGCTTGGGTGAAGTAGAGAATAGGAGACAAGCAAAAGGGGTCCGAAGGTGGCTAAGACCAACCTATTCAAGGAAATAGTAACAAAACTTCTCAAGTGTAGGGAGAAGTACAGACCTTCAGATCCAGGAACCTCAAAGGTCCCCAGACAGGTTCAATCCAAAAATATCCTCCCCAAAGGGACCAAGCAAGACTAGCCATAAGCAGATGTGGCTTGACTTGCTTGCAGCAGGGGTTGATAAAAAGAAAACTGACTGGCAGCCAAATGCAGTCCTGTTTGCCTTGTGGAAGCAATTGTGCCCTGAACAGCGTTTCACCAGATGTCAGGAAACAGGTAGCAAGGTACGCTCAGTGGATTTAAAGGACTTTTTGGTTGCTCCCGAGGAGGCGGATGAACTGTTCCATTCTGATTAGGGAGCAGGCCAAGGTACTCGTCTTTTGGGGGCAAGCGAGGACCAGAGACCTCATGTTGAGTTGGCAATGATGAAGCTGATGTATTGGCTAAGGTAAGATGGCTGGAGAGAGCTCCAGCAACTGATGTAGCCGCGTGGCTGCACTGGAGAATGCAGCATGTTGGCTGCAAGATTTTGTGGTCAATTGCTCAGCGGGTGCCACATTAACCAGAGAAAAAATACCCCTGATGGGCAGATGTGCTCCTGATGAGCAGATAGGTGCCACTGATGGGCAGATAACTCGTGTGGAGAGTGCCCCTGACATGGTGGCAGGTGGATCTTGTGGGGCTACTGCCAAAGTCAGAGAGTTATTGGTCTTCTGTTTGTATGGCCTTGTGGAGCTCCAAGCCAAGTAAAATACCTATTCCTGTGATCCTTTCTCAGGATGGCAAACTGGCATGTATCTTACCAGAGGGGCCAGAACTTCCCCTTTTGGTACCAATAACCCTTCTGTCTTTTTGCCCATAGTGTTCTGGCTGCAGGTACTGTCCCAGAGTTGACTGGGTACATACATATGTTGGCATGATCACCTACTGAATATGCACTGAACTTCACATCAGTATGACTACAAGATTCCCATGGAAAATCACACCAATGATGACTACTAACCGGACATGTGCAACTAAAAGACAGAACTACAGGACAAGCCTTAAGGACAAGCCTTAAGCCACATTGAACAGACCATAGGTTGTATAAATAAAAGGGTCATTTATCCTCGCTAAGGGAACATTGCAGATTTTTAATGCATAGATTGTACAGTAAGGGACCCTGAAGGGGTGGATTTTAGGGAAAATAGGATAATTTAGTCAGGCTTCCTCAGCTCAGGTCTGGTTGGTTTGAGCAGCACATTTCTTGTAAACAAGTTGTGTGTGGGGTTAGTGCCCATGTGCGCCCACATATCTTTTTAGTTAATTGCTATTGTGTGTTCTTGAGTTTGTGAAGCAGGCTGGCTGGCAGAGAGCTCACATCTAAAAATAGAGCAGGTTTACTCTGCTGGCAGCTGCTCAGTTTCAATTTTCTTTGGACTTTGCCCGGTAGCAGTTGAGTTTCTGAGTTTCTCTGTGGACGGTTTGGCTCATAGTGTTGTGTGTGCTGAATAAAGACTATTCCTTCTTCAACCAAGGCTCCAAGGACATTTTTGTCTAGTTACCTAGCTTGTAGACCTGCATGTGAAGGGTTTGTGAATGGGCTTGGGAGGTCTGTGAGCTCCAGACCTTAGCCCTAGCTCTACACAGGGAATTCTTGAAATGTCTGAAAAAGAATTCCAGCAATGATCTTAAGAAAACTTGAAGAAAGAAAAGAAGACTCAATTAGAGAACACAATGAAACAAGAAAAAATATCCAGAATATGAAGGAGGAAATTTACAAAAAGATTAATACCTTAAAAAAGAGTGTATCAGAACTCCTAGAAAAGAAAGATTCACTCAGTGAAATAAAAAACACAACAGAGAGCTTGAGCAGCAGGGTAGAGCAAGCAGAAGAATTTCAGATCTTGAAGATGGTCTTTTCAAAATAACCCAAGCAGACAAATAACCCAGGCAGATTTTGAAAAAAGAAAAAAAGAATTAAAATAATGAGGAAAATCTAAGAGAGATAGCAGACAACCTCAAGCACTCTAGCATCCAAATTGCGGGTATTCCAGAAGAAGAAAGGAAAAGGTATTGAAAACCTATTCAAGGAAATAGTAACAAAACTTCTCAAGTGTAGGGAGAGGTACAGACCTTCAGATCCAGGAAGCTCAAAGGTCCCAAGACAGGTTCAATCCAAAAAGATCCTTCCCAAGACACATTATGGTTAAATGTGCAAATATCAAAGACAAAGAGAGAATTCTAAAAGCAGCAAGAGAGAAGCATTAAGTCACCTATAGAGGCACCCCCATCAGACTAAAAGCAGACTTCTCAACCAAAACCCTACAGGCCAGAAGAAAGTGGAATGATATATTGAAAATACTAAAAGAAAAAAATTGCCAGCCAAGAATTCTTTACCCAGCAAGGCTCTCCTTCAGAAATGAGGGAGAAATAGGGTATTTCCCAGATTAACAAAAGTCGTGGGAGTTCACCAGCCCTGCAAGAAATTCTCAAGGGAGTGCTTCATCTGGAATCTGAATAATGATGACCAGTATCACAAATACACAAGAAAGACCAAAACCTATCATTAAAACAAAAATGCTGTCTAGAAAAAGAAGCTAAATCATGCCACCTTAAATTTCCAACAAACATTGAAGAAGAGAAATAAAACGTGAAGTAATGATCAAATGATATTTAAATTATCTAAACAAAAAGCAATTAAATAACAGGAATTAAACAATACCTATTAATAACTACTCTAAATGTGAATGGATTAAACTCCCCATTTAAGACACAGACTGACTGACTGGATTAAAAAGGTAGACCCAAGTATATGCTGTCTTCAAGAGACCCAGCTCACCTGTAGAGAAACACACAGACTAAAAGTGGAGGGATGGAAAAAGATATACCATGCATATGGAAACCAAAAATGAGCAGGAGTAGCTATTCTTATATCAGACAAAATAGACTTTAAACAAAAAAACAAAAAGAGACAAAGAAGGCCACTATATAATGATAAAAGGATCTATCCAGCTAGAAGACATAACAATCATAAATATATATGCACCCAATACTAGAGCACCCAGATATATGAAGCAAACACTCTTAGACCTTAAGAAAGAAATAGGCCCTGATATGTTAATAGTGGGTGATCTGAACACCCCTCTCTCAGTATGGGATGGATCTTCCAGGCAACAAATCAACAAAGAGACACAGGATTTAATCTACACCTTAGACCAGCTGGACCTGGCAGATATATACAGAACATTTCACCCAACAACTAAAGAATATACTTTCTTCTCATCAGCTCATGGAACATTCTCCAGGATAGACCACATATTAAGTCACAAATCTAGTCTCAGCAAATTTTTAAAAATTCAAATCATTCCAAGTATCTGTTCAGACCACAATGGACTAAAACTGGAAATTAATAATATGCAAAACTCTGGAAACTATGCAAATACATGGAAACTAAACTATAGGCTCCTGAATGAGCTATGGGTTCAAGAAGAAATTAAAAAGGAAGTGAAAAACTTTCTTGAAACTTATGAAAATAAAGATACATCATACCAAAACCTGTGGGATACTGCAAAAGCAGTACTAAGAGGCAAATTTATTGCAATAAATTCTTACATCAAAAGAATGGAAAGACTTCAAATAAATGACCTAACAGTATGCCTCAAAGAATTCGAAAAACAACAACAATCCAAACCTATAGGTAGTAGACGGAAAGAAACAATTAAGATCAGAGCAGAACTAAATGAAACAGAGACCCAAAAAACAATAGTAAAGATCAATGAAACAAAAAGTTGGTTTTTTAAGGAGATAAATAAAATAGAAAAACCATTAGCTAGATTAAAAAAGAGAGAGAGAAGACCCAAATGAAAAAAATCAGAAATGAAAAGGGAGACATTACAACCAATACCACAGAAATACAAAGAATCATTAGAGACTATTATAAACAACTGTATGACAACAAATATGAAAATCTGGAGGATATGGATAAGTTTCTAGACAAATACAAACTACCTGGACTGAACAATGAAAAGATAGAAAACCTGAACAGACCAATAACAAGCAATGAGATTGAAGTGGTAATCAGCAATCTTCCAACAAAGAAAAGTCCAGGTCTGGATGGCTTTATAGCTGAATTCTATCAAACTTTTAAAGAGAAGTTAATATCAACTCTCCTCAAACTATTCCAAAAAATTAAAACAGAAGCTGCTCTCCCAAACTCATTCTATGAGGCCAACATAACTCTGATACCAAAACCAGATAAAGACACAACAATAAAGAAAATTACAGGCCAATATCCTTGATGAACATAGATGCAAAAATCCTCAACAAAATATTAGCAATCAGAATACAGCAACACGCTTACCCGTTGCCATCATCTTCCAGAGGCTGCTGCCACCTCCACGGTGCTGACGACAGTCTGTGGTTGGATTCTGTGTCCTTGAAGCTGTACTGCCAGAGTGCTATTTGCATTTCCAAGAGCAACAAAAAATGGATAAGTCTAAGCTTTGGGGGAGGAAAATGGCGACGGGTCTGGAGCGGCCGCGTCAGGAAACAGCGCGATCCTGAGAGCTGTGTGCTGTGATACCAGAGTATTGGCTGCATTTCCAAGAGCAACAAAGGACGAATAATCCTTTCAACAACGAGCCTACATTGACAAACAAGCGGCAGCGGGTTCAAGGTTTTGGGGCCGACACGGAGAAGGACTCCTGGGGCGCCCAGGCCCGGCTGCGGGAACAATATTAACGGCCCAGACGGCAAAGGCCAGGAAAGCCAGCGGAGGACTGCGCAGAGGCGATCTGAAACACGCCGGACCGGCCCACCCTGTGACCTCCGTGAGTCACCCCCAGCAAAGTCCCACTTGCGGGGCAAATCCCGACTACTCCCCGCCCGCCTGGCCCCCGTCCATCACACCAGGCTGGGCGCCCACAACAAAGCTGCCTC
>NW_007728717.1:11515-14388 GCF_000696425.1 Galeopterus variegatus | reverse complement strand
AAAAAAAAATGTGTACCAGCTTTGCATGCCTAGAATAAATCTGACTTGATCATAAAAAAAAAAAAAAAAAGAATACAGCAACACATTAAAAAAATTATAGACCATGATCAAGTGGGATTCATCCCACAGATATAAGGATGGTTCAACATATGAAAGTCAATATGTGATAAACCATGCCAACAAACTCAAGGACAAAAGACCATATGATTATCTCAATAGATGCTGAAAAAGCACTGGACAAAATTCAACATCCCTTCATGATAAAGACTCTCAGCAAATTAGGTATAGAAGGAAAGTATCTCAACATTATAAAAGCCGTCTATGACAGGCCCACTGCCAGTATCATTCTGAATGGGGAAAAACTGAGGGCTTTTCACTTAATAACAGGAACAAGACAAGGATGCCCACTCTTACCACTTCTATTTAACATAGTACTGGAGGTACTAGCCAGAGCAATCAGGCAAGAGAAAGAAATAAAGGGAATTCAGATTGAAAAAGACAAAGTCAAACTGTCTCTATTTGCAGATGACATGATACTCTATACAGAAAAACCTAAAGACTCTATCAAAAAACTCCTAGAGCTCGTTAATAACTTCAGTAATGTTGCAGGATACAAAATAAATGCCCCCAAATCAGTTGCATTTATATACTCAAATAATGAACTAACAGAGAAATAAAGAAAGTAAACCCATTTACAATTGTCACGAAAAAAAAAATACCTAGGGATCAATTTAATCAAGGAGGTGAAAGATCTCTACAATGAGAACTATAAACCACTTCTGAAAGAAATTAAAGACACAAAAAGATGGAAAGATATTCCATGTTCTTGAATTGGAAGAATTAACAGTGTGAAAATGTCTATACTATCCACAGTGATCTACAGATTCAACGCAATCCCCATCAAAATACCAGTGACATTCTTCACTGAAATGGAAAAAACATTCTTATCTTTCTCACAGTTTTAGAGGCTGGAAGTCCAGGGTCAAGACGCCAGCAGGTTTGATGTCTGTTGAGGGCTCGGTCTCTGCTTCCAAGGTGGCATCATGTTGCTTCAGCATGTGGAGGGGATAAATGTCATGTCCTTATATGATGGAAGGGTCAAACAGCTCCTTCACACCTCTTTTATGAGGTCATTAATCCCATTCATGAGGGCAGAGCCCTCTTGACCTAATACCTCCCAAAATACTGCACCGTCTGATACTATAACCTTGATAATTAGGTTTCAATATATAAATTTTGGAGGGACACCTACATTCGAACCATAGCATACACCCATTATATGATCCACTCATTCCACTACTGGGAATTTACCCAAGAGAAAAGGAAATATATGTCCATATGAATGCTGGTACATGTATGTTCATAGCAGCATTATTTCTAGTAGCCAAAACCTGATAACACAAATGTCCGTTAACCAGTGAATGGATAAACAAATTGTAATATATGTGTATTCTGCAGTAAAAAGGAATGAACTAATGACATACACAACAATACAGATATATTCAAATCACTGAACTGAGGGAAGGAAGCCAGACATAAATGGGTACATACTGCATGATGACATTTACATAAAGCTCTAGAAAATGCAAACTAATCAGTTGTTTCTTGGGGGAGAGGAGAGAAAAGGGGTAGGAGAGAAGGATTAGAAAGGGTCATAAAAAAAATGGGGGGTTGATGGATTGTTCCTTATCAAGATTATAATCATGGTTTCACAGATGTATGCATATATGAAAATTATCAAGTGATTCACTTTAAATGTGTAGTTTATTGTATGTCAGTTATAACCTCATAAAAGTGTTTTTAAACTACCAAATTCTAGATAAATTAAAGATTTAAGCAAAAAAACACAAAAAATGAAAAACAAAACTGTGGCATACCCAAAAGAATTGAAAACAGGAACTCAAACAGATTTTTGTACACCAATATTCATTGGAGCATTATTCATGACAGCTGAAAAGGAGAAACCACCCAAGTGTTCATCAACATGGAAGAGACATTCATTTTTCAGAATATGAATTTGTACAATTGGAGGGCAATTAGGCAATATAAACATTGAAAATGCACATATGGGCCAAGCCCGTGGCGCACTCGGGAGAGTGCGGTGCTGGGAGCGCAGCAGCACTCCCACCGCGGGTTCCGATCCTATGTAGGGATGACCGATGCGCTCACAGCGCTCACTGGCTGAGTGCGGTGTGGCCGGTCTCAAAAAGGACAAAAAAAAAAAAAAAAAGAAAATGCACATATACTTTGACCCAGCAAAAATTTTACTCATAAAACTTTTTCCTACATATATACCCATATATGTATACAAAGACTTATATATATGATGTTTGTGTCAGTATTATTTGCCAGAGCAAAATACTAAATAATTAAATATTCATGAATAGAGCACTGAAGATGAATTGAAGATGAACAGCTATATTAGGGAAGACACTACAGCCATTAAAGAAAATGATATGCTCAATTTTATGAAATGAAAATAAGAAGGGCAACAGTCTATACTATACTTCCACTTGTGAAGAAAAACATACAAATTCATTTGTTTTTTTATGTTAGACTAGTTTGGAAGGATATACAAAAATTTGATAGAAATTATTGATTGAAGAGAAGAAAAAAAGGAAATGAGACACAAGGATGAGAAGACATATCTTCTTCTGCCTTTTGAATTTTGTATCACATATGCCTACTTTTGAAAAAGGTTTCCAAAATCCAGGTCAAACAAACAGAAATCCTACAGGCAAACAGCATACATCCAGAGAGGAGCAGACCCAACCAAAAGCAGCAACTAGTTTGTGACCCATGGTGGAAGTGGCCATCTCTGCAGACATTCATCTGTCTGAACAGGCAGAATGCTATAGCATGGGTAGAGGCAG